>NC_092766.1:11714669-11850451 GCF_047496795.1 Chiloscyllium punctatum
ACCCAGCCCTTCCGCTGGCAGACGCTAAGACTGATATATATTATATACAAATATATATCCTCAACCCACCTGCTGGGTGACTCAGTAACTGATATACTGCATATCCCTTTCCCTGTCGCTGAGTGCAGCTGCGACATATGTAAAGCGTTACCTCTGCCGCTAGGTGGCGCCACAAGTGATGTACCTAAATGTGTTCATCGGTGACACTGTGGCTGACGATTTTATTGCCCCATGCTCATCAGTTCCCCTCCAATCTTAACTTCAGTCATGGAAGCAATTGTTCGTCAGCAGTTCCATTCCTCTTGCAAATTTGTCACATGTCTGGAAATGTTTCTTTCCTCTCTTTCCAATTTTCTGTATACAAGCTTCAGAAACAAGGTCATAGAGCCAAACAGTCATAGCGTTGAACAAGACAGAAGCAGACCACTTATCCAAGTCGTCGATGCTGATCAGATGTGCTAAGTGATCCAGTCTGGTTTGCCAGTATTTGGCCCATATGTGTCTAAACTCTTCCAATCCATGTACCCATCCAAATGCCTTTTCAGTGTTGTAACCGTACCCATCTTTATCACTTCCTCTGGTGGCTCATTTCACCACTCTCTCAACTTGAACATCAGCCCTCTAGTTTTGGACGCCCTACACTGCGGAAAAAGCTTTGGTTATGCATCATGTCCAGGCCCTTAATGATTTTATAAGCCTCCATGGGCCACACCTCAGTCTCACCTAATTGAAGGTGCATTTTCTGTAATCCGAAACGTTGCAACCACAGACTATTTATAACAGAATTTTAAATTGTTTCTGTTATGACGTTGGAAGTGTATACTCTACATTTAAAGACAGAACGCTGTTCTGAACTAAGAGTATGCAAGCACTCGTGTTTCTGACTAGATGGTCATCTCAGAGAGTATTGGAAAATTGAGAAAATGTAACATTTGACTGTGAAGTAGATAGTCGAGTTTCGGTTGCTTTTTTGACAACAATTTGAATTTAACCAATCAGTTTAAATTATGCCTCAGGATATTAAAGACCAATCGAGTTTGAATTTCTTGCTTTGCCAACACTGAACCAAGAGGCAATCCAATGTTGGGGGTATAAGAATGCGTATATTTTGAAAACTGGTCATTCAGTAACTGCCATAGAGAGAGAGAGAAAAAGAGCTTATTGCCCATCTGATATCTTGATCTCCAAGAAATTAGGAAACACTCTCTACCAAAGATACCTTTTCATACTAGCAGTAAAAGGAAAGAAGATGACGCAGGGAGATCCGCAGCCAGATGAGCAAAGGCACAGAATAAGACAATGATGGTGTAGTTTTGAAATTAAGTTGATATAATTTTTATAAGTGTCTTATTGGAACAGCATCTTGTTATAGAGTTGGAGGCAGATAATAAGCAGTTACGAGAAAATGGGGCTGAGAGTTGCGAATCGTTGTTGTTTAATGCCCACCTTTAGACTTAAAAATATTGATGTTATTTTCTTAAAATAGTGGTATCTGGGATTTTGCTGTTAATCATATTTTAACAGACTATGAGGCGAGGTGAGTTTTTCTGGTTATTTGGTTTAATTAACAGAGGGGTGCAATTCCGTGCCATAATATATCCTGGGTTGGGCTAAATACTAATGGATTAACATTCTAGAAGCCCAGACAAATGTTCTTGAGTAATTTATTTTAATCTCACTTAGTCAGATGGTGTAATTTGCATTGACCAACAATTTAAAAAAGCTGTTCTGATAACACCTCGTGTGTCCATTGTTCTTCACTGTAAAAATACAAATGCTTTAGCTATACTCTTCAGGTAAAAGAAATCTTTGTATGGCCTGGAAGACACGTGATTTCAAACATGCCTTAATATTGCTGACTCAGCTACATTCTGAGCAAGTAGTGATAGGTCATAAATGCCAGGGTCACCCAAATGCAATGAATTTTGAAACAAAAATTTGTATATTATTCTTCTGACAAACATGTTTACACCATCGTTGCTGCATCAACTAAAATGCTCTAACGTTAAGGTCCAAACAGCTTTTGGTCACTTTATCGACAGGACTACTTGTTTCTTAATCCATTCTTTAATTCTGGTTGGAAGCAGTTGAGGGCCACAGTGAAACATCATTGAAAACGCATCGTGCATCAGGAAATGGATATTTGGACTCCTTCGGTTATCACACCACCAATTCCCTCATCCGGTGCACACTTTGCCCCAACTCAACCCCTTTTTGGTATGGAAATCTCTGTGGAGATTATGATTAACTCGGTGTGATAGTGATGGCACCTGATGCTTCATTGCTCTTTTTAAAATTCGTTTGTGGGATATAGGCATCGCTGGCTGGCCAGCATTTATTGCCTGCCCAATGGTTGCCCTTGAGAAGGTGGTGGTAAGCTGCCTTATTGAACAGTTGCTGTCCACTTGCTGTAGATTGATCCACAATGCCATTAGGGAGGGAATTCCAGGATTTTTGCCCAGTGACAGTGAAGCAACGGTGATAAACACCCAAGTCGGGATACTGAGTGGCTTGGAGGGGAACCTGAAGGTGGTGGTGTTCCCATTGTCATTCTAGATGAAAGTGGCCGTACGTTTGGCAGGTGCTGTCTGTGGATCTTTGGTGAACTTCTGCATTGCGTCTTGCAGACAGTACACACTGCTGCTACTGAGTACTGATGGTGGAGGTAGTGAATAGTTGTGGATGTAATGTCAATCAAGTGGGCTGCTTTGCCCTGGATGGTGTCAAGCTTCTTGAGTTATGTTAGAGCTGCACCCATCTAGGGCATTTTGGGAGTATTCCTTAACACCCCTGACTTATGCCAGCAAATATTTAACGTAGTTGATGGTAAGGTGTTAATTCTGGATATACTTGTCAGGTGTACGAACAAAACTAGAATTAAACAGCATGAACGTACCATTATTTATTATTAACACAAATGAATTTCCATGTATGTATGTAGGGTTACCATTTGGTAAACTGTTCTCTTCCACATTGTTGCGCATATAAAGGCTTAGCTGATAATAGGGTTTAAGGAGTTTGCTGTTTCCTTCATGATATTGAATGCAACATAAAGATAGAGAAACTGGTTGCTGATTTGCAAAATACTTCCACCTTTCCATCGGTACATCCTAGCCCATTTGAGGTCCCACATCATGGCTCTGACTGAACTCCCTCCAGTTAACAGTGCTCTGACCAGATTTCACAACACAGATTTGTGATCAGGACGCTCAAACACCCCTGCACTAGCTGAATGAACTCCCTGGCTGTCAACAATTCCCTTTCCGACAGATAGACTGTGATGTGGTCACAAATTTTCTGAACAAACTATCCACTTAACATTCAATCTTGTGGATGTGCACGAGTACAGCTGCTGCTTCAGCTGGGAACCTGGGAGCTCATGTCTTCACTTCCGAGAGGCACTTCTTGCACATGTGATCATCAAGGACACTGGCAGGATGTATGAAATTTCACATGTTACCAGTCACACATTTTTACAATTGGCTGAGCTGTGCTGCCACGGCTTGAATTTATTTCTCTTTTGTAAACATCTCTCTGCGTTGGATTATGATATCATTTGGTTCAGATTTCTTCTTAATCTTCATGTTTCACAGTTTTACCCAAGGATAAGTACCTACTTTTACAATAATATTATTTTATATTTTACAGCAAAGTCTGGACAATCCCAAGACCCACTGATTAAGAACCGACAAAGTTACAGATTTGCTTTGATGTCCCTAACTTTGCATTCTGCTTTCAATTCAGCATTGACCATTTAGGAGCAGGCAACAGCTTTGCCTCTCAGTTTTCCATGAATGTGATTCATGTCAAAGCCCAGATGTTTACAATGGCTTCCCGAGCAGTGCTCTCGAACGTCTGCAGTCTCTCTGATTTGCGGGTAAGTGATTTACTGCAGAATAGCTCCGGTATAATTCAGTAGAAATATAATCTCCACATTAAGGGGGAAATGGAGCTGTCAATAAAATAGCATAACATGCAATGAAATGGTACTGACTCTGGACTTCTGGGTATATTGAGATCTGCAGGGGCACCGCATCAATTCAATGGCATCTAATTTTATTGATCTATTTACAGAATGGATCTGTTTGTGAGCTCAGAATCCTAGTTTAACACACTAGGTTACTGTTGCATATTTTTGCTTGGTTTATTGATTCGCTGAATAGCAAACTGAACAGGCAATTGCATAACACTCTTTAAGTTCTCCCTGAACTTGGCCTGAGTTACCCCATAAATAAATGTGTTTATGCAGCAGCATAAGTTCCGGAGCATGAATCCAACTTGTCCGAAGGTGTACAAAGAGTCATTGTAATATCGGGGATTTATTCCTGTAATGCTGTAATATAAGAAATCTATAACATATGTGAACCACAGAAGAATGAAGCTCCCTGATATGGTGAAGAGTAATATCACAGACTTCCTTCTGCTCTCCATCTCTGTGTCACTATGCTTTTCTCTCTCGGTCTGACCCTTCAGCCTCTTACGGATTTGGTTAGCCACGAGAATATGTCGGACTGTCAGGGCATTGAATAAGAGAATTAAAGTAAACGGTAGTAATGGTGTTAAAATTTTGTCAAACCAGTCAAACCCCACCCAAGCAGGAACAGTGTAATAGCTCGGCTTTTTATAACACAGCCACGGCACATTATCAATTATCTCCCCAGGTTCCTTTGTGAAATAGAATGGAACATTTTTCAAAGACAGCAGAATGGAAGTTGTTGTTAAAACTGCAGCTGCCGTTCTCTCATTGCAATATTTTGCTTTCAGTGTCTGGCAGCAAATTGCGACATATCGATCAAAGGAGAAAGTGATTGTGAACCAAACGGAACAGTCCATTGCTGAATGAGTAAAGGCATAGAGGAGGCTACACACAGGTGTGATATCCAGAAATGATCCTGGGAAATAATAATAACTGATCCGATACAGGATAACATCAATGAGAATAAACATTAGGTCTGCTGTGGACATGGCCATCATGTAGCGGATGGTGCAGGTAGATAGACCACACTTCCATTGTGCTAGGATCACAATTGCAACTAAGTTCACTGTCAGAGGAAGAAGGGAAAATTATCTTGAAACTACTGACAAAAAAAATCCTCATATCAAACACAAAGGAAATAGAATAGCAAGATGGCCACAAATTGACCTCGGACTGTCACTTACCAGGGACACCAATGATAGCAAGGATCATGTAGAATATTCTCTTACTTGTGTAGATTAATTCACGCATTTTATACTTCTAATGATTTGTCCTTCCCTGTTGGAGACAATCTCTCAAAATTAACCTGTGAGATGATACATTAATGGTGCATTTAATATGTACCCATGCTAAGTCCCCAGAGAGTCAGAAATTGCAATACTGTTGAAGTAAGGTGTTTTTAATTGTAACTAACAGGTTGCAACATGCCTTACTTTCTGTTTGTGCTGGAATATGCTCATGACAAAAAAAATTGGAAATATTCCACAGCCTAGGAAATTTGGATCAATGCAATTAAATAATTAAATTGCATGGTGCCTTATTCCAACAATGACAATTTTCACTCAAATTCAGGCAGAAAGAGTAAAGAAGACGCACATTATAAAAATTAAAGGAAGTTATTGAGTTTCGAGATGCAGAGTGATCTTCGTGTCCGAGTGAAGCAACTGCAGAATGTTTGTCAGCAGGTGCAGTAAGTAATTATGAAATCCAAAACAATGTCTTATTTTATTGTGAGAGAGATTGAGTACCAGAGTATTGAGGTTATTCTTCATTTATAGATGGAATGAGTAAGGCCACATCTGGAGTACAATGCATAGTACTGGTCACTGTACTTACAGAAATATGTTAATGTGTTGGAAGTATTTCACAGATGTATTCCAAGGACAGTATCTTAAATGTTTGAATTACCTCAGTGGAAAGGTGAGACCGACAAAACCTATAACCTGGAGTTTAGAACAATCACATGTGACTTAATTGAAACCTAGAATGTCTTAAACTGTCCAGACCAGATAGATGCAGAAAGAACATCATTATTGGCCAGGCTAGATAAAGTCAAAACGTTTCAAGAAGGTAGCCCAGACCCTAACTTTTCTCGTCGTTTTGAGCAGGTGTACATTTGATATTGCAGAAGTGATGCAGCTGGTCAAAACCTCTCGGTTTTTAACAAAATGGAATTTATTTACAGAGCCTCGAATGAAACACAAACAAAAGAGTACAGAATACAGAATAACTTAACATATCCGAAAACCCAAAAGACTATCACAGCTTAATGATACTGTTCCACCTACTTTCAGCATCTCCATAAACACCCCCTTGGCAAAAAGTGGTAAAATCAAACACAGATTCTTAGAGGAGAGATGTCAAGGAGAGAAAGGACAAGCATGGAACGGTTTTGTTGACCAGCAGCTTAAGAAAAACTGACTGTTTGCTAAAACCAAACCAAGTCAAACCATACCAGAGAAAAGCTGAGTTGGGATAACTGGTCACTCCCCTTTCATTGCACAAGTGGTGTTTTTTTTTTGCTAACTTGAAAGCCTTTTATCTGAGACAGTATCTGTTAGCTACAATCAATTTGGCCCTAAAACTCGGACACCAGAAACATCAGAACCTATGCGTTTATGACCCCTCTGAAAACAAATCCAAGGGCAATCTCAACTTGTTAAAGAAGCAACATCATCATAATATTTTCTCCTTTTAGAGAATCGAGAACTGGGGTATTAGTTTAAAAATAAGGGGTCAAACATTTCAAACATAATAAGGCCACGACGGAGAACAGTGTAAGAGGGAAGAAACAATTGATAATTTAGGATGAAGAGAGATGGATATACATCCCCACATCTCTACAGAAAAGTAATAATGTCACTGAGCAGTTTGATTAGAAATATCTCTGGTAGAAAACTCTCCATTCAAATGAGTTCCAAATTATATCAAGGCACGGCAAGACTTTAAAGAAACATCGTTTGAATTCATACTGATCAAATGTTTCTTACTGACTTCTGAATGGGAGAAAATACAGGGCATGTCCTTTCAGACGTCAAATATTGACTCAGTTAATGAATCTTGCTTCTCTAACCCATCAGAATGTCAGGTTTGCAGCGAAGGCCAAGAGTCTGTGAAAGTAAACATAAAGCAGAAACATAAGGATATTATTTTACAGCACAAACTTTGGTCCCGATTTCCCATTCAATTCCATTACAGCCAGCGTTATCTCTCTGCACAAGCAATGGTGTAAAGCCTCTTGTGGTGCAGTGGAAACGTTCCTATCTCTAAGTCGGGAAATTTGGATTCACCTCCAGTACCAGGACTGACTAGAAATTATCCAGCGGGGCGTTTATTCGTTATATGTTACGCAGTGTTGTGCCTATCCTGGAAAGTGCCTGATGAGGACAGTGTAATAGAAAATTTCTTTCAGCTTAAAGAAGAGGATGTTTTACTCTCCGTTTAATAGGATAGAAGGAAGTGCAATCTGTATTCAACCAGTGTTGTCCCTGTCTGGGAGTATTTGATGGGGACAATGTCGTGGGAGATTGACTTTCAGATGAAAAGAGTATCATCATCTAAACTTGTACTGTTCATGTCCTGTGAACGTTTGATGAGGACAAAATAGACAGAGGTTTTCACTGTAGGTAACCGATGTTTTTCCTGATACTGGGGATATTTGATGGGAACAGTGTGCAGAGAACTTTGATTTCAGTTTAAAAGAATAGAGAGATCCTTAGAACGTGTCGAACACGATGCTGTACTGTCCTGGATGTGTTTGATGGGGACAGCTTTACTTGCTGTTTTAAAAGAGCAGAAGAACCTTTAAGGGCTCTCATAGGGCAGTGGAACTGATCCTACCTCTGAGCCAGAACGGCAGGGTTCATCTCTCAGCTGTTCCAGACGTGTATTGTAAAGTTTTTGAACAGGTTGGCTCGATCTCCAAGCAATCTAGACCTCTAGTTGAAACCCAACACACACACGCACTCATGCACGCACGCACGCGCACACACACAATGGGAATAGGGTATTCACATTTCCACTCTCCTCTGCGTATAAAGCTGATGTCACCTCTGAACATCATATCACTCTGCTAATGTTTAGTCCCCTAGTACAATGCTTGAAAGAGAGCAAGCAGCTTCTCTCTATTTAACCAAACCAGATATTTTAAGCCTCCAAGACAGCGTCGCTGTCTCCTTTGTCAGGACGGGGACTTAGATAAAGAGCAAAGCCTCCTCTACTCTGTCCTCTATCAAACATTCCCAAAATAGAGACAGCACGACACACAGTGAAGCTTCCTCTACACTGTCTTCATCAAATACTCACAGGACAGGGGCAGCATGGACACAGACTAAGTCCTGCTCTGCTTTTTTAAACTGAAAGGAAAGAGCTCCCTACTCTGTTAAACTGCAAGTAAAACTCCCTGGATACTGTCCCCATCAAACAGTCCCAGAACAGGTACAACACGGGTAAGAAACAGAATAAAGCTCCTTCAACACAGGGTAAATTCCCTTTGTCTCTATCAGATACTCCCAGGACAGATACAGCACGTAGTTAGATACAGAATGAAGTTTCCTCTACATTGTCCCCCATCAAACGCTCCCAGGATAGGGACAGCACAGGGTTACGTACAGAGTAAAGCTCCCTCTAACACTGTCCCACATCAAACACTCCCACGACAGGGGCAGCATGGGGTTAGATACAGAGTAAAGCTCCCTCTACACTGTCCCCCATCAAACACTCCCAGGGACAGGGACAGCACAGGGTTAGATACAGAGTAAAGCCTCCTCTACATTGTCTCCCCCATCAAACACTCCCAGGACAGGGACAGCGTGGGGTTGGATACAGAGTAAAGCTCTGGGTTCAATACAGAGGAAAGCTCCCTCCTGATATTTTTCGATGAACCTGTTTGTGGATATCGTTACACAGTGCTGGAGCAGATGGTACTTGAACATTAACCTCCTAGCTCAGAGGTAAAGAAGAATAATAGGCAACACTGTGTCATCTATCCTTCAAATGTGACTGATCGAACCACAGCACCAATCCACAGAATCATTATGCAGGTTATGGTGGATTAGCCATGCTAAATTGCCCATAGTGTTCTGGGATGTTAAGGTTAGGTGCATTAATCGGGGTAAATGTGGAGGGACGGGTTTGGGTGGGATACTCTTTGGAGGTTCAATGTGGACATGTTTGGCTGAAGGGTCTGTTTCCACACTGTAGGGATTCGATGATTCTATGATTTATTGGTTATCCGTTAAATACCCAAGGGACTATTAGGAGCGAACGTCCATCACTTTGCATCTGCAGCCACATGTAGGCCCAGACTAAATAAGGTTATTGCAGCTGTATAAAACTTGGGTCACATTTATAATATTGCATAAAGATCTGGTCGCCATACTCCAGAAGGACTGGGGGCTTTGGAAAAAGTTCAGAAAATGTTTACCAGGATGTTGGCTGGTTTGGAGCTTTTTAGCGAGAAGGAAAGACTGAATAAACTTTATTTGTTTTCACTTCAATGTCGGGGGCTGAGGGGGGACCTGAGAGTAATTATACAATTATGACGAGCCATGGATAGAATGAATATTCAGAATATTTTTTCCCCAAAGTAAAATAGGTTAATTAATGGGGAGCATAAAACAGTGAAAGATTAAAGCAGGTATGAGAGGCAAGCTTTCTTCTTAAATGGAGCCAAGCCAACCCTAATTGCCCAGATGGAAGTTAAGAGTCAACCACATTGCTGTGTGGAGTTACATTTAGGCCAGACTAGGTAAGGATGGTAATTTCCTTCCCTAAAGGACATTTGTGAAACCAGATGGGTTTTCCATCAATCAACATAGATTCATGGTCATCATTAGACTCTTACTCCGAGGTTTTGCTAGTTTAAATTCCACCACTTGCCTCTTTCTGGGATCTCTCCATTTAAGGGAGTCGAGGGTTCGAGGGAAAGGGTAGGAGAGTGGATGCTAGGGATGTCAGATCAGACACGATCCTGTTGAATGGTGAAGCAGGCCCGACGGGCAGATTGGTCCACTCCTGGTCCTAATTCTTGTGCCCTTGTGCCATCAGAAGATAAGAAAAACGAGCAGAGCTTTACAATCGGGCAAAAGACAAAACGTTGTTAGTTCCATACCCTTCAGTTAGACTGTTGCAATTAGAATACCTCGAGAGTTTTGCAGTTTCAAAACAGGTACTGCATAATGTTGAGCTGTGCAATATAATGCTATTTTTTTTTAATGAGTGAGTGGGAGAAATCAAACCTGCGTAGCACTAAAAGTCTTTGAGTTAAAGAATATCTGTCTGACAACAGCCCTCAAATGTGCCCAGCTGCAAAGTGCTCAAAAGTAAAGTGACAGAGTGGCAACAGAGGGAAAGCGTCCAAAGTGTGCAGACACAAAGCATCCATCTCTCCCTCCTCACTTTGGAAAATGAAATAAATGTTAGCAGCAAAATTAGAAATAATTCGAAAACAAGGTAAGAACTGGGTCTTTCTGATTGAGATAACGGCAAATGGCATTCGTAGAGTCATACAGCATTTCAGTGCATCGAGTCTGTGTCAACCTATCTCCACTCTTTCTGCTTCCCAGCACTTGGCCCACAGTCACAGCTAAAATCACAGGGACTGTTGATTGCCTGAACTTTGTTTATCTTATCCTCATTATTTTCTGTCCAATGCATGTGCATTAAATGTGCTTGGAAACACCAAAACTTTCAAGGTCCCCTCAGAGCCACTCACGATTCTGACGTGGAAGTACGTCGCCATTCCTTCACTGTCGTTGGGTCAAAACGCTGTAATACCTTCCCTATGAGCATTGAGTGTCAATCTACACCAGATGGACTGCTGCAGTTCAAGAATGCAGCTCAGCGCCACCTTCTCATGGGGCAACCAGGGATGGGAAATAAATGTTGGCCAGCCAACGACGCCAACATCCCACAATTTTCTTTATACTCTAATGTCGTTTACCTGATGTAATCAAGTGTTGTGTGTGTGTGTGTGTGTGTGTGTGTGTGTTTGTGTGTGTGTGTGCGTGTGTGTGTGTGTGTGTGTGTGTGTGGTTTGGGAATTTGAAGAGGAGAGGTAAGTTGTTGAATAATAGATGATGTCTTATTTCTTTGGTCTCCTCTTGTTAATCTTAGCTATGTTATTAAAACAGTTGTTTTGCCATTACTGATAAAGCTCGAAGTGAATTCATTTGTTCTGAGTAAGTCAGTCATGCAAATTTCTCATTTTGACAATCTGAGTGGAATTTGACATTCATACTTTTTAAAAACTGTTTGCAAAACAGAGCTACGGGATTACTGATTAACTCTTTCAAGTGATGACATAGGGACCCATTCTGGACCACTTCTGAAGGGCAGATGGGTTATATGCACGGTTATCCTATGGAAATCCCAATGTAAGAGACTCTGAAGGAATTGCTGAAATGTCTGAAGTCTCCAAAGCTATCTGGTTAAGAATTTGATGGGTACAACTGGCATTAAGAAAGTAGTTTCAAAATGTCTCGCTACTAAAATCCTATTTTAACGCCAAAGTAATCATTCAACTGACAAGCAAATGTACCTTGCACTCCCTCATAAATGCACAAACTTCTGACCTCTTTACATCCACACATACAGTGAATCCACGCTCCACTTCCCCAGGTTCCAAAGTACAAAGATTCTGGACTCAACCATCCATGTCACACTATCTAACACACACTTTCCCCACACCCGTCACACCCATCACAGCTGTCTACATCCCTTCGCCTGCCCCCATCCCCATCCCCATCCCCATCGCCAGGCCTGACAGCAAACTTTGTAGTTGGAACCAATACATCCCACCTCAGATTTTGACCCGTCTCCCCTTGCCCCACCCCTTTGAGATCAAAATCTCCTTAGCCCCCAATACCTGACACAAGCCCCCACTCTCCCTACCCCAGTCCTCTTGGCTGGCACGATATCAACACACACCTACTTGCTCCACCACTGATGCTCAGTGACATTATTTTTGTTCTCTTCTGAAAGTGTTCCACTCATTGCATCTGTTTCAGTGATTGTTAAATTGAGTTGGAAAAGAATTCATTTCAATAATATCCAAATATATATGATGAGAACCTCCTGGCTGACACAATAGAAAGTTGACACAGTTTATGATTGTCTTGATAATGAGAGCACACAGAAGACAAAATTAAACTTAACCATTACATTTGATTTGCTCACTAATGTAATGGAGTTGATATTGCAAGCAATGCTCAAATGAGACTAGACAAATATTACACAATGTGTGAAATTAAGAGTTTATGCCCTTAGATTTCTGTAATAGGATTTTATAATATTAGGGTTTACACTGAAGCTGACAATGTTATTTGGGGTTAAAGGATGCTATAGCTATATCAGTGCATTAATCGATGACCATGTTCAGGGGTGTTCAGAGGACTTGTGAAGACAAGCAGATTAGGTTGTTGATAGAAGTTTAAAGTTGTTCATGGAACGCTGTTTGAGAAGAAATTATGTTACAAGGTGGGGTGAGGACAAACTATTGGACAGAGATGTCGAGAAGGACTCTCCTTCATGGCAACCTCAGCTGATGTACAAATTGAATTACTATCACTCTGCATCACAAACCAGCTGCCAAGCCAAGTGATCTCACCTATTCCACACCCCTCCCCCGAATCAGATTGTACATCCAACTGAATTAATGCCAGTCTAATTGTTTTAATCAAAAAATCATGTTCAGGTTTTTTAAGTTTTACAAATTAATGCCAAAGAGAATTATATTATATTCGTATGGGATTGCCTTAGCTGTTGGAATCTGTTCTTTTCGTCATACCAAGCTAACTTGGAAAATAAATGTCAGGAGTATGCTATCCCTGTGGAGATATTGCTGAGTATAAACACTCTGGGAAAATAGCATTTCAGCGCTTCCGTCATAGAGATTGCTTTGAGCAGGGAAGGAGGAGTTTATTCCCAGAGAAAATGCATCTTCTCAGGCAATCAATTGCAAAAATATACCACACAATCCTTGCAATGGTTGGTGTCCCTGGTAAGTGATCATTAGCATTGAAGTTGCATCGATTTGCATCAGGGAAGGTTTCTGCTTTTGTGAGGGAGAATGTTGTACATTTTATCACTAAAACTAGTTATATCGAGACATTGTTCAGAGAAGTCAATGCATTATTTGTCGTTCTATGGGGCATCAGCATTTTTTGTTCACTTGCCTCAACTAAAAGAAAGACTCTGTTTGTGGTTCACAGGCTTGATGAATTATAGGAGTATCAAAGTCTATTAGGATAATGTTATGAAACATAGAACATAGACTCAGGGTTTGGTCATTTGGTCCTTTGAACTTGCTCCTCCTTTCAATGTCATCATGATTGCACATTCAACTCAGCTCTCACTTGCTCCCCCAATATTCTTTGATCCCTTTAGAACTATATATCTACGTCCTTCTCAAAGGCATTCAATGTTTTTGCTTCAAATATTTTCTGCAGCCGAGATTTCCACAGACTTAGTACTCCGGGGGAAGAGATTTCTCCTCATCTCAGTCCTATCTTGTATCATTAGACTGTGAGCCCTGGTTCAGGACTCCATCAGCAGTATTCCTCCTGCATTTATCATGTTAGCTCATGTTAGAACTTTGCGGGTTGATCTCAGGAGTTGTCTTAATCAGAGTAAGAGGAGGTTTCCCTATTACCATTGATGGATTGAGTGCTGGGACACCTTCAAACCAGAGCAGAGATAACTGTCAGGCAATGGATGACCTTTGCATAAAATAAACTGGGTCCATGAGAGCCTCCCATGCTGAAGCATAGTTCAAATCTGTTGTTACCCTCGCTTGGATAACATTCTCAGTCAGCACCAATGTTTCATAACTCAGGCAGCAGTCAAAACTTTGTGATGGGACACATGGTAGCTCAGTGGTTAGCACTGCTGCCTCACAGTGCCAGGAAACCGGCTTCAATTCCAGCCTCACGCAACTGTCTGTGTGGAGTTTGCATACTCTTCCCGTGTCTGTGTGGGTTTCCTTCTTGTGCTCTGGTTTCCTCACAATCCAAAGATGTGCAGGTTAGGTGAATTGGCCATGCAAAGTTGCCCATAGTGATGAGGGGTGTGTAAGTTAGATGCATTAGTCAGGAGTAAATGTAAAGGAATGGGTCTGGGTGAGTTACTCTTTGGAAGATAGGTGTGGATTTGTTGGGCTGAAGGGCCTCTTTCTGCACTGCAAGGATTCTACAGAGTAATAATTTTGTGATTGTCCACTGACACGAGGAAGGGTCTGAGATGCGTGGGATGTAATATCTGTGCATGGGATAGGGTGTGCCTTATACCTACAAGTGTCTGGGTACATTGAGAGACCTCCTGGTTGGAGGCAATGCTCCAAATTCCTTCTGGTGACGATACAAAATTTCCTCAATTATGGTCCTAGTTTTGGTTTTTTTCAGGCGAGTAGATGGAGTCATATCAATATTGCCTATCCTGTGGAATTTACTTTTCAAGTGTTTTCCCACAGCTACACTTGTCTGGACATCTCTGGATACTTACAATGATATCTTGTCCGAAGGAAGATTATGCAATTCCAATCCAGAGGTATAAGAAAGTGAGGACGGCAGATGCTGGAGATCAGAGTTGAAAATGTGTTGCTGGAAAAGCGCAGCAGGTCAGGCAGCATCCAAGGAACAGGAGAATTGAAGTTTCGGGCATAATCCCTTCTTCAGGCGGGGGTCCCTCACAGTGGGAGGATCCAGAGGTATAGCCCAGTCTAGAGGTCTGTCTTAATTTCAGAAATGCTCTATATCAGCATGGTACATTTTGATCTGTAGAATGTTCCCTCGTCTGTGAGAAGTCCTCTGCCTCTGGGAAATTCCCTGCCGCTGAGAGCTGAACTCCTTCCTTGGGAAGTGGTGCAAGTCATGATTGTGGGTCTCCTAAATTGAGCAGTGAATACAGTCCCAGATTTTCTGAATTCTATTGTGCCTTCTTATCCATTTCTTTCCAGGTTCTGGGTAGCTGGTTCAGCTTTATTAAATTGCTAAATTGGAGAGAGACTGAGGCTGTTGTTGAGACTTTTTAACTTTTGAACATCTGATACCAATCCACTGGTTTTTACTGTTGTATTTCATCTCTAATTGTCTGGGCGCAAATATCTGGAATGCGATGATTCCCAGTTCTCATACATTTCTCTCTTCTGTTTTGCAGTTAATTTGATATCGATTGTGATCCTGTCCCTGGTAAAGTGTGGTCTCTCTAACTGCACCATTCGCTATCTCGTAGCTATGGCAGTAGCAGATCTCTCTGTCATTATCACTGAGGTTATATTAAGACAATTCAATTGGTATTATTTCCCAGTATATTTCCTGGATATCATCCCTGTGTGCCGCATCTGCGATATCCTCATGCATGCAGCAAGAGACTGTTCGGCCTGGTTCACGGTCACTTTCACCTTCGATAGATTTGTTGCTATTTGTTCTCTCAGGCTGAAGAGCAAATGTTGCACTGAAAAAAAACTGCAACCATAATTCTTGCAACAAGCTGTATTCTGTTCTGTTTAAAAAACATCTCTTATTACTTTGTATATGAGCCTGTGAAAATCATTAACAATGTCCCCTGGTCATGGAATGTGAAATCAAGCTATTATGCAGAGGCCGCATGGGTGGCATTTGACTCGTTTGCTGTGGTTTTAAGCCCATTGCTCCCGTTTGCTTTAACACTTTTGTTGAACTTTCTAACTGTTTGACACATTTTGACAGTCAGTCAGGTCTGCAAGGCCCTAAGAGGTCAAACGAAGAGAGGGAATCCCAGTGACCCAGAAATGGAAAACAGAAAGAAGTCTGTGATTTTACTTTTTGCTATATCAGGAAGCTTCATACTTTTGTGGCTGGTGTATGTCTTACAGACCTTTGATATTGCAGACCGATTAGATCGTGATTCATTTTACACCTTCGGGCAAATTGGATTCATGCTGTCTAATTTAAACACCTGTATAAATACATATATCTATGTGACAACTCAGTCCAAATTCAGAGGTCATTTCAAAAGCATGATGAAATATCCGCTTCCATCGACCATTCAATTAATCAAAGCATCAAACAGAAGATGGCAAACCAAACACCCAGCAGATACAAGCAAGCTGTGAAGTCAACAGGATCAAAACTAAGGGGCATGATGAGATTTATAGGTATTGAGAAATGAAAAGACTTTGTTCTGAGCAGTGTGACAACGCTAGGGCTTTGAAAGGTGTATTTAGTTCTTTTTTTGAGGAGAAGTTATAAAACAAATGTCCTGAGTTGTCTGTTTAGATCCAATAAAGTAAATACTTTGTGAGACCTTGGGCTATGTTCTAAGTTGGAACAATAGAAGTTGTCTAAGTGAAAGGTGCAAGCTGCCACAGAACCAGGATTTTTAGCTTTACTTTTTCAGTTGCAATTATTGGGTCTTAAACATGGGTTGAAGCTGCATATATCTCTCCATGCTGCTCTCTCTCAGAGTTTTCTATTGATGTTTTTCCTCTTGCTGCAGGTTTTGCATGTGAGACAATGTATCTTTCTGAACTTGTCTTTTGTCAGATGTTTGTTTATGGGATATTACTGAATTGAAACAGTTACTGTTCAGTCGTAAATACAAAAATCTATCATTCTGTTTAGTGCACCAATGGAGTTATTCGAATTTCTTTACTATTGTTGTATTTCAGCAATGGTGTATGAATAAAGTGTGTTTTGCCTAACATCAAGGAAGTTTAACCAATCCAATTGCATCTGGAACACAACACCTTGCATGTGCCTTTAAAATAAGAAAAGGTTGGGGTCCAGAGTATGCTCGGAATATATTTTTAAGGTTTTTAGTCTGGTCTATAAAAATTGGGAGTTCTTGCCAGGATCAAAATTTCTAATTCCAAGTTGGGTTGAGGATTGTTGGACTCAACGACAGTGAGCGAAGTGTTTGGTGTGTTTTATACATAATGGGTGTTGAATTCAGTTGATTTAAACAAGGCCTTGGGTAACAATGCCTCTTTCATTCACGAAGAGCCTTCTAGGAGTCAAAGAAGTCACTTCAGGATTTTCATGGAAAATTATCAAGGCAAACTTTGGAATTGGCAAAACAAGCTGAAATTGGGGCTGCTTGTGTCCAAAAGGAAATCGGAAATAATTGTGGCAATCACGCAGCATTTACAATTGCCAGGAATGCCATCAGAATCTTTGGAAATGGCTAAAATATAATTGAAACAGAAGCGTTTGAATGTGAAAGGGAAAGGCAACAGTTTGAATTGTGATTAAAAGCCGAGGAAGGCCCTCGCAGAAGAAAGGAAGAAAAGGAGAATACTAAAGTTGGGATAAAAGAATGCCATTTTTTCAGGAAGGGATGCACCTAATGAATCTACCAAATTCAGTCCACTTGAATTAGCTTTTGGCCATGAGATGAGAGGACCACTGAAATTAAGGAGAACGTGGTGAGTCAGAGTTCAGAGGCTACACATTTGGACTATGTGTAAAATTTTAGGGAAAGATTAAATCGAGTCGGTGAGTTGGTGAGACAGCATTTGAAAATACCACAGCATATGATGAAAGAGTAAGCAGACAACCAATCAAAAACTTAGCATTTTGCTAATGAATATAAAGTACAGAGTATTGGTGTTAATTCCAGTGCCATGTGTACTTTTGAGGGCAATGATCGGGGGCCGTATCGAATTTAAAGGAAATTGAGTGTGGTGAACTACTTGATAAGAATACCAGGTAGAAAGAACCCTCCAGGTTTCTTTTGTGCCATGTGAATGTGCTCAAAGGTATTTTGATAAGGAAGGAAAGCAAAAGGAGAATGTTGTATTGGTTACAGTGAAACGTGAAGAACGAAGTTCAGATGATTCTGAATTGGACATTCCTCAAATTACCCAGGACAATGAGAAAGTTCTCAAAAATTCGAATAAATTACTGAGTTACCTTCCTGGATAAAATCAAAATCACCTGAAACAATTGCTACAATTACGTGGAGAGTCACGTGGGATTACTCTGGGAAGTGCTAATCTAATTACACATGCTGTTCCAGTTTAGCAACATCCTGATAGATTTAAAAGGGTTGTGAATCCATGGAGTTCGTTCCCCCAGAGTGCAGTGGACAGCAAGCTGCTGATTAAATATAAGGAGGGATTAAATCGATTTTGAAGTAAAGATTTGTTAAAATTTTATGGGGAGCAGGGCAGCCAAGTGAAGTGAAGGTCGACATGGGATAAATCATTATTTTATTGAATAGTGCAACATGCTCAAGTGTCTGAACAGTCTACTCATGTTCTAATGTTCAAGATCTCCTATGAGGGAAAGATGTGAGCGATGGTCAACTGGACAGTAATGGCTTGGAAAATTGGAAAACAGAAATAAGACATGAGCTAAGGGGCGAACAGTGGTGTTTAGCTTGAGATTATTGACGAGAGGACGAGAACATTCTCAGCAGTGGTGACCCACTCTCAGGAAGTGGCAACGAGAGGGTTGGACGAGTCAACATGAAGTGTCAGGGATTGTCATTTCTGGGAAAAAGGTTTGTACTTGGCAGCATATTACAGTCTTAATCCAAGATTTCACTGAATTAAAATTCCAACATCTGCTGCGATGTGATGTAAACCCGCATCTGTGGAGCATTACCTGGGTTTCTGTGTTAACAGACTGGCCTTAATACCACTACACCACCACTTCCAATCTAGTGTGTAGATTTCAGTCACCCGTTGAGTTTTAGTGGATCATTTGTCTATGTGTTTGCTCATCTGTCTTACCCTCTGTCAAACACTCTGTCTCTGTCTGTGTCTCACCCTTCTCTTGCTCTCTCTCTCTCTCTCTCTCTCACTCTCACTCTTTGTCTCTCCCTCTCTCCCTCTCTCTCCCTCTCTTTCGCTCTGTCTCGCCATCACACCCCTCCTCCCCATTTTGGAACGTTCATGATTGTGCATCACGTATTCTGAATAAAGATTCTGATTGATGATATGTGAAAGGCCTCAAGGAGTGCCTTATTATTTTCATAGAGTTATAAATGCAAATGCGTATCACTGTTTCCTGCTCTCTGCCACTGACTCATTGTTCATCATTTTCCCTTATTGTCACTCAGTCTGAATTATAAACGAATTATTTCTTTCTTTCTCTCTGCATGTATGTATGTATGTATCTATCTATGTATCTCTCTCTCTCTTTCTAGAACATAGAACATCACAGTACAGGCCTTCAGTCCTCGATGTTGTGACGACCTATGGAACCAGTCTGAAGTCCATTTATCTAACACTATTCCATTTTCATCCATATGGTCATCCAATGAACACTTAAATATCCTTGAAGTTGGCAAGTATACTAATGCTGCAGGAAGGGTGTTCCACGCCCCTACTACTCTCTGAGTAAAGAAACTACCTCTGACATATTTCCTATATCTACCATCCCTCAATTTAAAGCTATGTCCCCTCGTGCTAGCCATCGCCATCCAAGGAAAACGTCTCACACTGTCCACCCAATCTAACCCGCTGATGGTCTTATTTGTCATAATTAAGTCAACCTCTCAAACTTCTTCTGTCTAACGAAATCAGCCTCAAGTGCCTCAGCATTTCCTCATAAGACCTTCCCTCCATACCAGGCAACATTTTTAGATTTAATTACTTGCAGTGTGGAAACAGGCCCTTTGGCCCAACAAGTCCATACCGACCCGCCAAGCACAACCCACACATACCCCTACATTTACCCCTTCACCTAACAGTACGGGCAATTTAGCACGGCCAATTCACCTGATCTGCACATCTTTGGACTGTGGGAGGAAACCCACACAGACACCGGGAGAACGTGCAAACTCCACACAGTCAGTCACCTGAGGCGGGAATTGAACCCGGGTCTCTGGCGCTGTGAGGCAGCAGTGCTAACCACTGAGCCACCATGCCACCCATCCTGGGCAACCTCCTCTGAACCCTTCCCAAAGCTTCCACATTCTTCCTGTAATGAGGTAACCAAAACTGCATGCAATATTCCAAGTGTGGCCACACCAGAGTTTTGTACAGCTGCAGCATCTCTCTTAATTTTAAGAGAGTTATAAATACAAGTAGGTATCGCTATTTTCTCCTCTCTGCCACTGACTCATTGTCTATCAATTTTTCGAATTGTCATTCAGTCTCAATTATAACCGAATTCTCTCTCTCACACACACACACCCACTCACGCACACACATACACACACTCACGCCCACATCCTCTCTCTCTCCTCTCTTCTCACACACCACCACCTGCACCCCCCACCCCTCCACACCCCTCCCATCCCCGCCCACTAAATTTACCATCTCAGGGTCCCTGGGCAAGCCTTTAATCTAACTTTTTCTTGTGCTTGTTTCTCTCATGAGTTCGAGGGTCTGGATAATAGCTGTTGAGATGAACAAGACTTGCAGAGCAATGTGTAGGGATAATGTGATTGCACTGGATGGGCTGCAGAGGAGATTCACCAGGATGCGGCCTGGGATGGAGCAGTCGCACAGAATCGTGGAATGATGCAGTGCAGATGAAGCCCTTGAGTTTGCATTGTCAAAAAATACATTCAGCTTTCCGAATCTGTGAAAAGAGGTTGGATTGGCTCAGGTTGTTTTCTGTAGAACAGACAAGGCTGAGACGTGACCTGATATGAATATTAAAGATCATGAGGGCTATAGACAAGGTGGACAGAAAGTGGCTACATACATTAGTTGAAGGGGTAATAATGAGGGGGTCTTACTTTTAAGATAGGAAGAAATGCAGGAGGCTTAGAGGTAATTTGAGGACTTGTTTTCACCCAGAAGGCAGTAGGATGTCTGAAATACATTGCCTGGGAGCGCAAGAGAGGCCAGAAACATATACCCTTTACAACAAAGTACATGGATGAGTACTTGGGACAAAGTGACAGAAAGAGGAATTAGTGTATTGAGGTCAGTACTGCCTGGATGGGCCGGGGAGACAGTTCTGTTCTGCATGACTCGATAACGTCCGATCTTCCAAAGGTGAGGCTTTCAGTCAGCAGTAGTTTAAAGAGAGGGAAAGGAGATTATACAGGTGGAGTGAGATGAGGCAAACTGGAAATGAGGTTTAACTGAGGATGAGGGGAACTGAAGAAGAAGGGAGCTGAACATGAGGGTTAAATGAAGATGCGGGCTAATGCAGTTATGGGTAACTGAAGAAGAGGGAAGATGAAGATGAGGGTTAACGGAAGATATGGAGAACCGAAAATTAGGGGAAATCAAGATGTGTGAAGGAAAGGGCCAACTGCAAATGAGGGATACTGGTGATGTGCGGAATTAAAGGTGAGGTGAGGGATGAAAATCTTATTCTCATGAATTGGTTTCAAGCAGTTTCCAGTATAAGAGGAGAAGTGACAGTCAAAAAATGTAGGGTGGAATTCCAACTGTTCCAGCTGATGGTAGATCAAGTAACAGATTGCAAAGTTTATCATCTGGATATCAAACAGCCTTGAATTCATAAGGTGAATGTATCTGAGAGGTATCGAGAGCTGGGAAATTAATGACTAAGGGTAGTGGGTAGGGAGGAGGAGGGGGTGTATTGTGAATGTTTGATTCAAACCAAAGGAGGGCATTTTAAATATACTTGCCTGGGAACCAGTGTTGAGCAGAGATATAGTTTGATTGGGCTATGGATTGAGCAGTGAAACATGCTGCCTAGTTTTGAATCACTTTATTTGGTGGAATTTGTCAAGAGCCGACAGGACGAGGTTGAGTGTATCAGCAGTGAGGTGGGTGATCTGCTAGAGGTAGGGATGCGCGAACCCATCGGTCAGTTCCATTGGGAACTTAAAAGATCGGCTGGGATTTCGGCCTGATCTCCGGTTGTGGACAGACAATTGCGAACACAAACATTGAAGAAAGAAGGGAGTGAATTCACTGAGCAGCTGTCAATCCGAGTTACTGGCATTGTCTGATCCTTCCCTGCAACTGCTCCCGTTGCCCTACTGTCTCCCGTGCTAAATCACGAGGCTGCATGTTTCCAGACATGATCCGCAATGTCTGATGAGAGAAAAAACAACAGAGTGGTTGCATTATATTTTATTCTTCAGTGGGATGTGGCTGGGTTAGCATTTATTCACAGAGGGCAGTTAAGTGTCAACCACATTGCTGTGGGTTTGAAGACACGTGTAAACCAGACAAGGTGAGCACAACAGATTTTCTTTCTTAAAGTTTATTAGTGAAACAGATATTTCTTTTTCAAGCAATTATTATTCCATGGTCTTCATTAAACTCTAATCCCAGGTTATTTTTTCTTGAATTCAAATCATCATCTGCTGTAGCAGGATTTGAACATGAATTGCCCACATCATTAGGCTTCATATTTAAATGTCATTCATCCAGCCTCAGAATAGCAACTTGACTTTCTAGAGCAGCCCCAATGTACATTTTCAGTTGTCAGTTGGTGTTTTACATCTAAAGTAGAGAGGCATTCTTCTCACATAAAAGATAATGTATCTTGAACAATGTCAACAGACTTTATCGGTGTCATATTTAGTTTTCACTTTCGAGCAGCAAATTGATCAAAGATGAAGCTAGTTATGAACCAGACACATCAGTCGCTGGCTGCAAAAGTCAGGACATAGATGATTCTGCGCACATGGGTGAGGTCGAGCACAGACATTGAGAAATAATAAATGATGATTTGCCTCAGCATAAACTCAGTAATAATGACAAGTATTCTGTAGTTGTCAGGTAATGAATGATGCAATTGGAGAGGCCACACATTCCTCACAGAAGGAGCATAATTACCATTAAAAACATGCAAGAGAGAGAGAAGCAGAAAATAAAATACTGAAAGCTATTCAGCAAACCTTTTTGATGTCTGTGTCTCCACGAAGAGAATCCTAGTAATTTCACAAAAAAAGCCAATTTTTAACCTACCATATTATCAAATACTGTGATATATGGGTTTCAGTGATGGTATATGTTAGGTATATCGGCGGTATGTCCCACAGGCTGGTAGACCATATCATGCAACCCATCTCATTGACTCTTTCAGAGGGTGGGACAAAGCAGGACTCTGTACTGGACAAAAAAGAATGCATGTGTAAGAGAGAGGGGATGTCTGTGAAACAGAGAGCTTGCCTGTGAGAGACAGTGTCATTGTGTGGGAGAGGCTGTGAGTGCGTGTGAGAGAGTGCAAGCAAGAATATGTGTGGTGACAGAGACAGATTGTGAGAGCATGTGTACACAGAGCATGAGCAAGTTGGATGGGAAGTCCCGTATGGTGTGTTGCCTGCCTGGTGCCAGGGTGCAAGACATCTCCGACTGGCTTGAAGGGATACTGGAGCGGGAGGGGGAGGATCCAGTTGTTGTGGTCCCCTTTGGGACTAACAACATAAGCAAGGGTAAGATGGAGGACCTGTTTGGGGGTTAATGAACACTAGGAATGAAATTAGGGAACAGGTCCTCAAGGGTCATAATCTCCGGATTACTGTTGGAGCCATGTGCAAATTGACTTAGAGACAAGAAAATTAGGGAAGCAAACACGTGGCTAAGGGAGTGGCGTGGGAAAGAGGGATTCCATTTCATGGGGCATTGGCATCAATTTTGGAACTGAAGCGGATCTGTGCCAGTGAGACAGTCTTTAGCTGAACCAACCTCGACCAGTATTCTAGCGAAAAGGATAAATAGAGTGGTCACCACGACTTTAAACTTGCGAGTTGGGGGAAGGGAAAGGGAGTGCAACAGGATGCATGGTGATAAATGAAAAGGTAAGCAGCAGGTTGACATGAATGCAGGAGTGTTTAAGTTCAAGGCAGACTATGAAAGAAGCAAAAATAAAGGATAACTCAGGAGATATTAGAGATGTTATGAATCATAATGGTAAGAAAGCTAGCATAAAGGCATTTCGCCTGAATGCTCATAGCACTTGTAACAAGGTTGATGAGTTAACAGCACAAATGATTGTCAGTCAATAAGATTTGAAAGCCATCACAGAGACATAGTTGCAGAATGGTCTTGGCTGGGAATTAAATGTCCAGGGGTACCAGGTTATGTGGAAGGACGGACAGGAATGCAAGGGAGGTGGTGTAGCTCTGATATTCAAGGACAACATCAGGGCGATGCTGAGAAATGACATAGGTGCTATGGAGCATGAGGCTGAATCCATTTGGTGGAAATTAGGAATTCCAAGAAGAAAAAGTCACTGATAGGCGTAGTCGATAGGCCATCAAATAATTACATCACATTGTGATGGGAAATAAACAAGGAAATAACTAATGCATGCAAAAATGCTACAGCTATTATCATTGGGGGTTTTAATCTGCATGTAGATTGGTCGAACAGCTCAGTCAGGGCAGCCTTGAGGAGGATTTTTTTTTGAGTGTATCTGTGATAGTTTTCTTGAACAGCATGTAATGGAACTGATGAGGGAGCAAGCTATCCTAGACCTGGTCCTATGTAATGATGCAGGAATAACTAATGACCTCATAGTCAGGGGTCATCTTGGAAGGAGTGATCACAGTTTGGTTGAATTTTAAAATACAGCTGGATAGTGTGAAGATAAAATTCAATACCAGGGTCCTGTGCTTGAATAAGGGGGACGATGATTGAATGAGCGAGGATCTGGCCAAAGTAGACGAGAAACAAAGTCTTTGTGGTGCGACAGTTGATGAGCGATGGATGACCTTCAACGAAATTTTTCAAAGTGCTCAGCAAAAGTATATTCCAGTGAGAAGGAAGGACGGCAGGAGGAGGGATAATCTGCCATGGGGGTCGGAGGCAAGAAGGTGGGTTATCAAAGTGAAAGCAAAGGCATACAAATTGGCCAAAACTGCAGAAATCTCGAAGATTGGGAAAACTTTAAAGGTCAACAGAAAGCCACAAAAAGAGCTATAAAGAAAAGTAAGATAGAGTACGAGAAAAAACTAGCATAGACTATAAAGATGGACAGTCAAAGTTTCTACAGATATATAAAATGAAGAGTGGCTAAAATTGGTCTTTTAGAGGATGAGAAGGGGCAGTAAGTTATGGGATATGATGAAATGGGCTGAGGCATTGAGCAGGTATTTTGCAATGATCTTCACAGTGGAAGCTACTAATAACATGCCAAGAGGTGAAGTTAGATGTGGACCTGGAAACTTTTTACAGAAGAGTTAGTGTTGGGTAAGCTAAATGAGTTAAGGATGGATAAGTCCCCTGGTCCTGATGGAATGCATTCCAGTGTACGAAAAGAGATGGCGGGAGAAATAGTAGGTGGACTGGCGATAATGTTCCAAAATTCACTGGACTCTGGGGCACTCCAGCAGGTTGGAAAATAGCAAATGTGATGCCACTATTCAAAAAGGGATGTAGCCAAAAGCTGGGCAATTATAGACCAGTGAGGCTTAGCCTCTGTAGTGGGGAAGATGCTCGAGTCTATTATCAGTGAAGAAATAGCAGGGCATCGCAAAAGAAATTGACCCATTTAACAGACGCAGTATGGATTCATGAAGGGCAAGTCATGTTTCACAAATCGTTTGGAATTCTATGAAGACATTACAAGCAAGGTGAACAGTGGGGTTCCAGTGGATGTGGTGTACCTAGATTTCCAAAAGGCCTTTGACAAAGTGCCACACATGAGGCTGCTGCATAAGATGGTGTTAGGGGCAGAGTATTGGCGTGGGTAGAGGATTGGTCGACTGACAGGAAGCATAGTGTGGGGGTAATGGTGTGCTATTTTGGCTGGCAATCATTGACTAGTGGTATGCCTCAGGAATCGGTATTGGGACCACAATTATTTACAGTTTATATAGATGATTTGAAGTTGGGGACCACATGTTCAGTGTCAAAATTTGCCGATGACACTCCAATAAATGACAGAGCAAAGCGTGCAGAGCATTGTGAAACTTTGCAGAGGAACACAGATACATTGAATGAGTGGGCAAAGGTCTGGCAGATGGAGTACAATGTTAGTAAATGTGAAGTCATTTTGGTGGGAGTAGCAACAAAATAGAAGATTACGTGAATGGTCAAAAGTTGCAGCATGCTGATTTGCAGAGGGACCTGGGTGTCCTTGTGCGTGTATCGCAGAGGGTTGGTCTGTAGGTACAACAAGCAATTAGGAAGGCAAATGGAATTGTGTCCTTCATTGCTGGATGGGTTGAATTTAAAAGCAGAGAGGTAATGTTACAGCTGTAAAAGATGCTGATGAAGCCACATCTGGAGTACTGTGTACAGATTTGGTCTCCTTATTTCAGAAAATATATACTAGCACTGAAGGAGTGCAGAGGAGATTCACTGGGTTGATCCTGGAATTGAGGGGGTTGCCTTATGGGGAGGTGTTGAGTAGATTGGGATTATATTCATTCAATTTCAAAAGAATGAGGGGGGGATCTTATACAAACATATGAAATTATGAAGGGAGTCGATAAAATAGAAATAGATTGATTGTTTTCACTGGTAGATGAGGCAAGGACAAGAGGGCATGGCCTCAAGATTAGAGGAAGCAGGTTTAGAAATGAACTGAGGAGGAACTTCTTCACCCGGAGGGTTGTGAATCTATGGAATTCCTTGCCCAGGGAAGTAGTTGAGGCTACTTCAGTAATCACTTTTAAAACTAAGGTAGATACTTTTTGTTTGGAAAATAAAGGAATTAAGGGATATGGTGAAATGTGCGAAAGTGGAGCTGAGTCCACAAAAAGATTTGCCATGATCTTATTGAGTGGCGGAGCAGTCTCAAAGGCCCGGGCAGCCTACTCCTGCTCCCAGATCTTATGTGAGTGAGAGACAGAGTCATTGTTAATTATCTTGCTCACCTTTTCAAAATAGTTGGTTGTACTTTCCTCTGCAGTTTATAGATTGTCCGTACACTCTGCTTGAGGTGAATTCGTTCAATTTTTTTTTCCAACCTTCATAAAACTTCAGCAAAGTCGACACCAGTTTATCTAAAAGTGGCGTCAAATACTTCTCATCCCTCTGAAAAATAAAAGCACTGCTGACGCTGGAATCAGAAACAAAAGCAGAATTTGCTAAGAAACCCCAGCAGTTCTGGGAACATCTGTGAAAAGAGGAAGCACTGTTCACGTTTCAGGTCCAGCAACCCTTCTTCAGACCTGCTTCTTGCAGGAAAAGGTCGGTGCACTCGCTGGGTGGGTCGGGGGAAGGTGAGAGAAGTAAATGAGATGAAGCCCACCTCTCTAATCTCTGCACTGAACCTGTGTCGGAATTGATGCCGTTATCTTGATGGAAGCTGTGAGATGTTGCCCTCCCCGAGCAGTAAATTCTTCAGTGTATTTCTACAGGCTGCCGATTGCGGTAGCGTCCGTCTGCCAGCAGATGGTGGTATTGTGTCGCTTTGTTCTGAAGAAGTGTCACTGGACACGAAACGTTAACTCTGCTTCGTCTACACAGATGCTGCCAGACCTTCTGGGTTTTCCAAACAATTTCGGTGCTTTTTTTTTCGGTTTATAATTTCCAGCATCCAGCGTTCTTTGTTTAGCTATAATCACAGAAACATGCATTGACCCCCTGCGTCCATTCGCCTCTAACCCAAGATAAAAGCTCTACAGCAGCCCGAGGTGAGTTTGGCATTTTCAAAGACGTCAAATCTGCTGTACAATGTTTTGAGAGAGTTTTTGAGCTCAAACACACACGACAGCATTTTGGATTCTGGGAAAAAGCTGGGGTTTGGGGTTGAGGGAGATGCAAAAACTAAGAATCGGTTTCCCAACTGAGGCAAAATCACATTAAAAGTGCAATTGGCTTTCGCCATTCCTGACTGGGAATTAGCCCCCTCCCCCCCAACCCGCAGTCTGTGTCTCCCAATGCTGAGGGGACAGGGAGGGGCTGGGGTGGGCAGAGAAGGAGAGGGGTGTGGAGAGATGACGACTTAGAGAGAGGAGGGGAGGAATGTGGGTTGGGGAGAAAAAGCAAAAGGGTTAGGGAGAGGCTTGAGAGGGAGGGATGGAGAGATAAAGGGGGAGATGGGTATCGGAAGGGACTGGGAGGCGATAGGGAGACGAGGGGAGGGGCTGGGATTGGAAGGGGAGAAGGTGTTGGGGAGAGATGGAGAAGTGGGAGGCGGGGTCGGAAGAGAGAGAGAGGGGTTTGGGATGATGTGAGGATAGGAGAGGGAAAGGATTGGATGAGGAGAGATGGGGAGGGAATGGTGAGAGAGGCGGAGTTACATGGGGAGAGTAAGAAGGGGGTGGGGTGGGGGTGGGGAGAGAATAGAGAGATAGTGAAGGGAGAAGTCAAGCGGATGGGGTGAGATAGGAAGAGATGAGGAAGGGGTATGGAGAGCACGGAAAGGAGATCGGGGTGGCGAGAGCATGAGAGAGAGTGGAAAGAGGGGAGAAGGCGTAGGAGGGACAGGAAGGGAGGGAGAGGAGGAAGATACAGTGAATACATTGAGCTGACCTGATAATCTGAAAGGCTGATGAAAGCCTCTAAAGTGAAGGCAGGGCTCCCTGTAGCAGAGGGTGAGCAGAGACTGCGCTGGGGTGAAGTGGAGGGGCAGAGGTGTGGAGGTCGATGACACGTTGTCTGAGGCTAGCCTGGATGGAAAGTTGGGGGGTGGGGGAGGTTGTGGGTTGTGTAGATGGAGGGGTGAGCTGGGAGGGGCTCGGCTGTGAAGAGTTGTTTGTGAGGATGGTGTAATGGAATCACTGAGATGCAATGCCTCCTCCCTCGAACAGCGAGGAGGCGGCGATAGTAGAGTTCATTTCCAGTTGGCCCAGATGTTCGTGCACAGGCGCTGAGCGGAGAGCGTGTGAGGTCACGCTCTGGGGCCGAGTGTGAAAGCCACAGGCCGCCCACGGTGCAGGGAGCTCGGCACAGGACAGGCTGATGTTCCATGACCTCAGTTACAGTGCTGCAAGCAACACCACCTCGCCCCCCCCACAACACACTCACACAGCTCTCTCGTCGCCCCGTCCACACACTCACACACCTCTCCCCTCATTCTTCTGCCCCACACACACCCCTCTGCCCAAATCCCCGCCCACACACACATACCTCTCCCTCCATTCCTCTCCCCAGACACCCTTCTCCCCATCCTCTCCCACAACACACCCCTTGTCCATTCTCTGTCCCCACACCCTCCCCCTCAGACACACCTCTCCCCCACACGCCCCCTCCCCATCCACTATCCCACGCCCACACAACTCCCTCCATTCCTCTCCCCCATACACCCCTCTCCGCATCTCCTCATCACTAACACACCTCTCCCCCATTCCTGTCCCTCACACACCCCCTCCCCATCCTCTCCCACAAAAACATACACACAAACGTACCCCTTCCCCATTCCTCTCCCCCACACACCCTTCTCCCCATCCCATCCCCTCCCCTACACACACCTCTTTCCCATTCCTATCCCCCACACACCCCTCTCCCACAAACACACACACAAACACACCCCTTCCCCATTCCTCTCCCCCACACACCCCTCTCCCCATCCCATCCCCTCCCCTACACACACCTCTTTCCCATTCCTATCCCCCACACACCCCTCTCCCACAAACACACACACAAACAAACCCCTTTCCCATCTCTCTCCCCCACACACCCCTCTCCCCATCCCATCCCCTCCCCTACACACACCTCTTTCCCATTCCTATCCCCTACACACCCCTCTCCCTCAAACACACACACAAACACACCCGTTCCCCATTCCTCTCCCCCACACACCCCTCTCCCCATCTCATCCCCTCCCCTACACACACCTCTTTCCCATTCCTATCCCCCACACACCCCTCTCCCACAAACACACACACAAACACACCCCTTCCCCATTCCTCTCCCCCACACACCCCTCTCCCCATCCCATCCCCTCCCCTACACACACCTCTTTCCCATTCCTATTCCCCACACACCCCTCTCCCACAAACACACACACAAACACACCCTTTCCCCATTCCTCTCCCCCCACACACACCCTTATCCCCATCCCCTCCCTTACACACACCTCGCCCCCATATCTCACCACA
Source organism: Chiloscyllium punctatum (assembly GCF_047496795.1). Taxonomy (NCBI): domain Eukaryota; kingdom Metazoa; phylum Chordata; class Chondrichthyes; order Orectolobiformes; family Hemiscylliidae; genus Chiloscyllium; species Chiloscyllium punctatum. The sequence goes on from NC_092766.1 coordinate 11,744,506, forward strand.
AAACACCCCACTCCCCATCTCCTCCCCTCCATACACACCTCGACCCCATATCTCTCCCCTACAGACTCCACTCCCCATCCCCTCCCACATGCACACCTCACCCTCATACCACTTCCTCATTCAGCCCTCTCCCCAGCCCCTCCTCCACAGACACACTCCTCTTTCCCATATATCTGTCCCACATTCCCCTCTCCCCATCCGCTCCCCACACACTCACCTCTCCCCTATACCTCTCTCACACATACCCCTCTTCCCACCCCCAACCCCACCCACACTTCTCCCCATATCTCTCGGCCATACACCCTTCTCCCAGCTCCACCCCCGCCTCTCCTATCTTTCCCCTGCACACAGCTCTTCCATCACCCCCTTTCTCCGATACACCTTTCACCCAATCTCTTCCCCCACTGGGGTGATGCTGTCCCTTTTAACAAGGTTAGGTTGCCTATAAAGGTAGAGGTGCTGATTTGTCTGGAAATCTTTACTTTGAACAATAGCAGGGGCGTCGCCAGTTCTCCCAGTTCAGGTCTTTATCTCTCTGTAGTTTGGTTTCTGTACCAAGCAGTCAGAAAACTGCTGGAGAACTGGACAAGCAGTTACAGTGAAAAGAGGTTCCATGCTTCAACAGATGCTTCTTGCCTGAACCTTCTCTCCGAAACCTTTCCTGCCTGTGAGATCCTGTGTTTGAGTTTACCTTTTCCAATGAGATGCGGTTACAGGAAGTTGCAGGGCATTGGAAAAGCTCCTTCGTTAAGTTGTGATATAATTGGTTGGGTTATCAACGAAGTTAAATTATTCTAAGTTCTGTTTTCTGTTGCTCGTGTTTCATATGTAATGTTTAAATAAGTTTTGTTTTTAAAGCTACATTACTCCTGGAATATACACCTTTCATCTGCCTTTTAAAAAATATCAGTTAGGACCTGGGCTACCTTCTTAAAATAGCTTAATAGGGTCTGGACTGGTCCACAACATTTCCACTCCCCACCCCCTCCCTACACACAGACCCCACCCCTCCTCCTGTACATACACCACTCCATCACTCTCTTCCCCATATACATGCCTCTCCCCCACACTCTCCCCTACTCACACTTTTCCCCCACCCTCTCCCCATCACACACATCTCTCTCCCAAACAGACACCTCTCCCACCCACTCTCTCCCCATACACGCACCTCTCCCCCACCCTCTCCCTCTCACACGTATCTCTCTTCCACACAGACACCTCTCCCTCACTCTCTCCCCATACACGCACCTCTCCCCCACCCCTTTCCCCCACAATCACCCCCATACACACACCTCTCCCCCACCCTTCCCCCTCACACACATCTCTTTCCCACACAGACACCTCTCCCCCACACTCTCCCCATACATACAACTCTCCCCATCCCTTTCCCCCACAATCACCCCCCATACACACACCTCTCCCCCACCCTCTCCCCCTCACACACATCTCTTTCCCACAGAGACACCTCTCCACCACATTCTCCCCATACATACACCTCTCCCCACCCTTTCCCCCACAATCGCCCCTATACACACACCCCTCCTCCACCCCTTTGCCCCACAATCGCCCCCTCCCACCCCCTTCTCCACACTCAAAACTCTCCCAACCACTTCCACACAAACACACCTCCAACCACATTCTGCTTTACACCTCGTTCCCACCCTCTGCCCTACACACACAAATCTCCCCCACACCTTTCCCTCACAACACTCGCCCACACACGCGCAACTCTACCCTTCCCACTCTCACACGCACACTCACACGCACGTAGACATCCCCCAACCCTTTCCCTCATTAACCCCCACAAACAAATGCACTCACCTGTCTACCTGCGGTTCTCTCCTATCACTGGCCTCCGATTTTGAGCAGGACTCACGAATTCCCAAAATCAGTCACTCCCTTCGTGTCTGACACGCACAGACAAACTTACGAAGCCAGAAGTCGGTCAATATAAGGCAGTTACAAATGATTCTAAGCAGAAATTCAGCTTCCCCCAGGGGAGTGGGGAGGAATTGGGGGACTCAATCCCACTGAGAGTGGTGGAAGGGACTGGCAAAGATGCATTGAAGCTGAATAAACACAGGAGGGAGAGAGTAATACAAGGAGAAGGAATAACAAGAGTTTGGAGACAGTTTGTGCAGATCAAGAACACACAGCACGGAGCAGAGGGACCGAATGGCCTATAGCCCACCGTTGCAAATTTTATAAACATGCATTATTTTATTTAAAAAATATATACTGCGCATCTACTACAAAGAGACAGAACTGCGCGGTGAATTTTCCAGTGAGCAGCGGGTAACACGCCTCTGTCAAAATACAATGAGAAACACGAGGCATTGATTGGAACTGCCTTTCCCGTCTCATGTCAAACCCCCATCTCGAGACTGATACAGTGAGAGCCGCTCACCAAATGTCGGGTCATAGTCAGCCTCGTTTGAGAGCCGAGACTCAGCTTAATTTGCTCAGCAAAGCAACGGTCCTCAGTACACACACCGACACACACACAGCACACACACTCTCTCTCACACATAGATACGCACACACGGACACCCACACACACCTTCTCACACACAGATACACACACTCTCTCTCTCACGCACACACACAAATACACACAGACACATACTCCCTTTCACACACACACAGATACACACACACACTCTCTCTCTCTCACACACACACACAAATACACACAGAAACGCACTCGCTCACACACACACAGAGACACACTCACACACACACAAAATACACACAAACACACACAGATACACACAGACACACTCACACACACACACAAATACACACAGGCACACACTCTCTCACGCACACAAATACACAGACACTCTCTCACACACAGTACACACAGATACACACACACAGATACACAAAGACACACACTCTCTCTCACACACACACAAATACATAGACACTCTCTCTCACACACACACAAATACACACAGACACACACTCTCTCACACACACGCAAATACACACAGACACACACTCTCTCACACACAGATACACACAGACACACACACTCACACACATACAAATACACACAGACACACACTCTCACACACACTCTCTCACACACAAATACACACACACACACACACAAATACACACAGACGCACACACACACTCTCACACACACACAAATACGCACAGACACACACTCACTCACACACAAATACACAAAGACACACGGATTATGAAAAGACTGGGGTGAAATTCCTTTCATAGGTTCTCTCTTCGGAGACAATGTCCTAAGAAAATCCCACTCTATCCCCACTGAACATGAAGGTGACTCTGCCCCAGTTTTGTTTTTAAACAAGGCGAGTCTATGACCAGGGGGCACAATGCCAGAATGAAGGTCACCCGTTGAAGACAGAGATGGGGGTGGAATTTCTTCTCTCCGGGGATAGAGATGAAATTATTTAGCCCATGAGGCTGTGGAGGCTGAGATGAGGGGGTCTTCAATCAGGAAGGGTTAACGGGGAGACAAACGCAGGGGTCACTGCCCCAGAATAATCACCCAGCACCACCCACCCCTCCTCTCCATTCTGGAATAAGAGGCCATTTGTCCAACAAGTCCACACCGACCCTCCGAGGGTCAACCGATTCCTTACCCAATTACTCTACATTTACCCCTGATACATTCACCTGACCTACATACTCCCTAAATACTATGGGCAATTTAGCACAGTCAATCCACCATGATCTGCACATCTTTGCACTGTGGGAGGAAACCGGAGCACACCAACGCAGACACGGGGAAAATGTGCAAACTCTACACACACACACACACACACACACACACACACACACACACACACACACACACACAGTCGCCGAGGTTGGGGTCCGTGGCGCTGTGAGGCAGCAGTGCTAACCCTTCGCTACAATTAGCCCAGGCCCTTCACTGGGTGCGTTCAACAGAATCCAAGTAGGGCGGTGTTATTTGACAGGGAATATCGCAGTCACATTGGAATCTGCTCCCCAAGGGATATCTGAACAGTGTAGAATCCACTGAAGGCTAACAGCACAGAAACAGGCCACTCGACCCATCGCCCATGTCTCCACCGCCGAATGGCCTGTATACTGCTGCTGCAAATTCTGTCAACATGAGGGTGTTTGTGCATCTACTACAAAGAGACAGAGCTGCGCGGTGAATTTTCCAGTGAGCAGCGGGGAACATGCCTCGGTTAAAATACAACGAGAAACACGAGACACTGACTGCAACTGCCTTTCCCGTCTCAAGCCAAACCCTCCATCTCCAGACTGATCCAGTGAGAGCCGCTCACCAAATGTCCGGTCATAGTCAGTCTCGTCTAATACCTTAGATTTAGTCGGCGGGAGGAGGATGCCCGAGGGAATAAGACTGGACAGGTTGGAGGGTGATAACAGGAGATGACTTAAACAGTCAAAATCAAACACAAGAGTGTTGGACAAACAACCAGTTAATTTCACATTGACCTCGAAGCGTTAACTTTCTCTCTCTCGAGCGCGCGCGCTCTTTCTCTCTCTCTCTTTCTTCGCAGGCCCTGCTGAGTTTAAGACCATAAGACATAGGGGTAGAAGTAAGGCCATTCGGCCCACAGAGTCCACTCCGCCATTCAATCATGGCTGATGGGCATTTCAACTCCATTTACCCGCATTCTCCCCGTAGCCCTTAATTCCCCGAGACAACAAGAGTCTATCAAAGTCTGCCTTGAAGACATTTAGCGTCCCAGCCTCCACTACACTCCGCGGCAATGAATTCCACAGGCCCACCACTCTCTGGCTGAAGAAATGTCTCCACATTTCTGTTCTGAATTTACCCCCTCTAATTCTAAGGCTGTGCCCACGGGTCCTAGTCTCCTCACCTAACGGAAATACTTTCCAAGCGTCCACCCTTTCCAAGCCATGTATTACCTTGTAAGTTTATATTCGATCTTCCCTTAATCTTCTAAACTCCAATGAATACAATCCCAGGATCCTCAGCCGTTCCTCATATATTAGACCGACCATTCCAGGGATCATCCGTGTGAATCTCCACTGGACACGCTCCAGTGCCAGTATGTCCTTCCTGAGGTGTGGGGACCAAAACTGGACACAGTACTCCAAATGGGGCCTAACCAGAGCTTTATAAAGTCTCCAGCACTTTCTGTCTTGATTTCAGATTTCCACCAGTGCCAGCTCTTTGCTTTCAGTTAATGGTTTAAACAGTGGATCTGAATTCTGAAAGAGCCCTCTCTTCAAATTTCACTGGAGCGGGATTCATAGGAACGCTGACCCCCTGCAAGTTACCCTCCATCCTGACCCGGAAATATATCGGCCCTTCCCTTCCCGGTAGCTGGGTCCAAATCGTGAAACTCCCTCCCCGACAGCATTGTCTAAACGTCCCGACACTACACGTGGACTGCAGCGGTTCAAGAAAGCAGCTCACCGCCACCTTCTCGAGGGGCAATTAGGGGCGGGCAAAATATGCTGGGTCCAGCCAACGAAACCCAAGTCCCAAGAACAGATCCAAGTGAATTATTAAACGCTTGATGTAATGGTTGTCTGTTTGAGCCCCATTCCAATAGACTAGTCCCCCACCTGAAATACCCTGGCAGATAATCAATGATAAATTCCACTTGAGCTCTGCGGGCAAGGGGCCCGCAGAACTTGTACAATCGAGACGTGCCTCTATTAAACACAAGAGAACCCTCCAATGCTTCACTGGCGATGACGGCCTGAAAGAATCTGAGCTCCAATTCCAACATACACACACACTCATACTCACTCACACACACTCTCTCTCACACACACACGCACTCACACACATACAAACACTCACACATGCGCATGCATACACACACATACACTCCTACACACAAACACACGCACACTCACACATGTGCACACGCAAACACTCATACATGTACATGCACACACACATACACTTATACAGACGTACAGACACAAATACTCACAGATGTACATGCACACACATACGCTCATTCACACGCACACACGCACAAACACACACTCACACATGTACATGCACTCCCACACTCACACATATACACACACATACACTCACACACACACACTCACACACACACACACAGACGCACACACACCGGTTACAAACGGACTGGGGTGAAATTCCTCTCATGAATTGTCTCTTCAGAGACACTCCCTTATTGCGGTGCTATATGAAGTCAGAACATTGTGGGTTTTGTTGATGACCAACAGAGCTAAGCTCTTCAGCGATTCCCGTGGGGATCTCGGGATGCAAAGCGGATTGAAATCGGTCCTGTTCGCTTTTGTGGAAAATTTCCTCAAAGCAGTCCCCACTCCTCGCATTCCCCACAACCGCTGGAACAGGCAGATAATCCTGCGCCCATTCCTTACAAACAGGGACAGTCTCGGCCACATGTCAGAATGAGGGGTCGCCCACTGAAGGGAGAGAGAGACGGGGAGGAATACCTTCTCTCCGAGACAATCTGTGGAATTCTTTACCACAGAGTGTTGTGGAGGTCATTGAGTATAGTCAAAGCTGAGATGGGAAGGTCTTTAATCAGGATGGGTTACAGGGGGCTGGGGGAACGGGGAAGGCAGAAATGTGAAGCTGAGGGTGACCAGGTCTCATTGAATGGCGGAGCAGACTAGAGGGGCCAAATGGCCAACAACTGCTCCCACCCCTGGGTGATCTGACTCCATCTCACGGTAGAGCATTGATCTCCATTCAGGACCTGAACTGAAAACCGGGTGGAGAGAGGCGGCCGATTTTGGCCCCAGTTACTGCCCCTGAACCATCCTCAAGAACACCCACCCCTACCCCCAAGCACAACCCTCTACTCCCTGCTACAATCAGCCCATGTCCTTCTCTGGAAGAATTGCGCCTGATCCAAACATGAATGTGTCACTTGTAGGGAAGATCTCTGAAAGGTAGTCACATTGGAATCTAGAACCAGGGGATTATACATGTAGAGTCACCGGCGTGCATAGAATCACTGCGGGCCAACGGTACAGAAAGATGCCACTCGGTCCATCATCTGGGTGCACACTGCCAAAGATGGGGGAGCTGAGGGGAGAATGGGGGACTCACTCCCACGGGGGGGGGGGTGAGGGGAGAATGGGGGACTCACTCCCACGGGGAGTGGGGGGAGAGAATGGAGGGACTCACTCCCACGGGGGGTGAGGGGAGAATGGGGGACTCACTCCCACGGGGAGTGGGGGGAGAGAATGGGGGGACTCACTCCCACGTGGAGTGGGGGGAGAATGGGGGACTCACTCACACGGGGAGTGGGGATGGGGGGGAGGAGAATGGCAACGATGCCTTGAAACTGAATAAACACAGAAGAGAGAGAGGAATACAAGGAAAAGGAATAGCAGGAATTTGGAGACGCAAGTACACGCAGCACAGAGTAAAAGGACCGAATGTCCTGTAAACCGTTGCTGCAAATTCTATAAACCTGAGGAAGCTGTGTGTCTACCACAAAGAGACAGAACTGTGCAGTGAATTTTCCAGTGAGCTGTGGGTAACACGTCTCGGTTGAAAAACAGAGACACAAGCCATTGATTGGAACTGCCTTAACCATCTCATGTCAAACCCCTATCTCTAGACTGATACAGTGAGAGCAGCTCACCAAAGGTCGGGTCATAGTCAGCCTCGTTTGATAGTCGAGACTCAACTTGTTTTGCCTCAGTGAAATGTCGAAGGAGCACGGAATACAAAGCAGACTCACACAAACACACACACACACACACACATACACACACATAGCACACACACACATGCACACACATAGCACACACAACTACACACATATACACACGCATAGCACACGCACACACATACACACACATAGCACACACACATATACACATACACGCACATACACAGACACACACATACACACACATACACACACATATGCACACGCATAGCACACGCACACGCATACACACACATAGCACACACACACATACACACACATAACACACGCACACACATACACACACATAGCACACACACGCACACACAAACAGCACAAACACACATTCACACGCAGACACACAAACACACATAGCACACACATTCACATGCAGATACACAAACACACACCCACACAGACACACACAAACACATTTACACACACATTAACAGACACACACTGGTATTCACACGCACACAGATACATAGCACACACACATTCACATACTCTCACACAGAGACACACACTCAGCGACACACATACACAGCACACACAAACACATAAGCATTCATACACACATATAGATACATGCACACAGACATTCGCACACTCACTCACACACACAGATACACAGATAGACACACGTTTTCGTATACACACAAATACAGACACATACACACACACACACACACACACACACGGATTACTGAAAGCCAAGGGTGAAATTCCTCTGACAAGTTCTCTCTTTGGAGACATTGTCCCTACCCCTCAACCCCACCCCGACTGCCACTGAACATGAAGGTGACTCTGCCCCAGTTATTGATAAACAGGGCGAGTCTACGACCACAGGGCACAATGTCAGAATGAAGGGTCGTCCATTGAAGTCAGAGATGGAGGAGGGATTCCGAGGGGAGTGAATCTGTAGAATTCTTTAGCACATGGGGCTGTGGAAGCTCGGTCGTTCTGTATATTCAGGAAGGGTTACAGAGAGAAAAATGCCGGGGTCACGGCACCTGAATAATCCTCAAGCAATTCCCACGCCTCCCCCTCCTCTCCAATCTTTGCTACAATTAATCTCTGGAAACATTAAACATAATCCAAACAGGGCAGTGGTGTTGGTCAGGGAATATCACAGTCATGTTGGAATCTGCTACACAGGGGATATCTGGACAGTACAGAGTCTCTGGACAGCATAGAATCCACTGAAAGCCAACGTCACCGAAAGAGGCCACTCGGCCCACAGTCCATGTGCCCACCGCCGAATGGCCTGTATACTGCTGCTGCAAATTCTGTCAACATGAGGATGTTTGTGCATCTTCTACAAAGAGACAGAACTGCGCTGTGAATTTTCCATTCAGCTGCGGGTAACACGTCTCGATTAAAATACAATGAGAAACACGAGACACTGACTGCAACTACCTTTCCCGTAACCTCCATCTCTAGACTGATCCAGTGAGAGCTGCTCACCAAATGTCGGGTCATAGTCAGTCTCGTTTAATACCTTAGATTCAGTCGGCGGGAGGAGGGTATCCGAGGGGATGAGATTAGACAGGACGGAGGGTGATGGCAGAAGACAAGTCTAAATAATAAGATAAGTAACAGAAAGTGCTGGGGAAACTACAAATTAAAGTCACATCGGACTCGAACTATTAACTCTCTCTCTTGCTCTATCTCTCTCTGTCTGTCTCTCTTTCTCTCTCTCTCTCCTCTCTTTCTCCTCTCTCCTCTCCTTCTCTCTCCTCTCTCTCTCCACTCTCTCTCTGTGTCTCTCTCTGTCTCTCTCTCATCTCTCTCTTCCCTCTCTCTCTCTCTGTCTCTCTCTCTCTCCTTTCTCTCTCTCCCCTCTCTCCTCTCTCTCTCCCCTCTGTGTGCGTGTCTCTCTCTGCCTCTCTCTCCCCTCTCTACTCACCTCTCTCTCTCTGTATCGATCTTTCTGTCTCTCCTCTCTCTCTGTCTCTCTGTCTCTCCATTCTCTCTCTCCTCTCTCTCTCCTCTCTCTCTCCCTCTCTCTGTGTGTCTCTCTCTGCCTCTGTCTCCCCCCTCCTCTCTCTCTCCTCTCTCCTCTCTCCCTCTCTCCTCTCTCTCTCTCCACTCTCTCTGTCTCTCTCTCTGTGTCTCTCCCCTCTCTCCTCTCTCCCTCTTTCCTCTCTCTCTCCTCTCTCTCTCTCTGTGTCTCTCGGTCTCTCTCTCTCTCCTCTCTCTCTTTCCCCTCTCTGTGAGTGTCTCTCTCTCTCTCTCTCTCTCCTCTCTCTCTCTCCGCTTCTTTCTCTCTCTGTCTCTCTCTCCTCCTCTCTCTCAGCCTCCACACGTGCCGCCAGACCTTACTGAGTTTCTCCAGCACTGTCTGCCTTTACTTCTTTATCCCCAGCTCTCTGTTTTGATTTGACAGGTTAAACAGTGGATCGGAATACTGACAAGGTCCTCTCTTCAAAGTCGGCGGGAACAAATATTTGAATTCTCCGTGTCTCTGGGTGATTTTGCAGGGAGTCGCAGATTTATCACTAAAACTCATTTCCCTCCACACACACACACACACACACACACACAGTTCCCCATTTTACCAGCCATGTGCTTGGAAGATTATACAAGGAATCAAATTCGACACAGAGCAAATTACAGTCAGCATTATTACTCTACAGCACACTGTTCCTGGCGTACACTGTCCAAACCCAGTACCCCCTGGAAGGACAAGGGCAGTGAATACGTAGGAACACCACACATTGCAAGTTCCCCTCCAAACCCTACACCATTCTGACTTGGAGATGTATCGGCCGTTCCTTCACTCCAGCTTGGTCGAGTTGAAACCAGGAGCCGGAGTAGGCCATTAGGCCCTTCAAGCCTGCCCCGCTATTCAATAATATTATGGCTGGTCATCCAACCCAATCCCCCTCTGCCCCGCTTTCTTTCCCTACTGCCTTTTGAGCCTTTTAGACCTAAGAGCTAGGTCTAACTCGTTCTCGAAAACATTCCATGTTCCCCGACCGCTTTCTCTCGCAGAGAATTCTGCAAGCTCCCTCACTCTCTGGGTGAAGACATTTCGCTTCACCTCAGTCCTACCCCGTCTCCTTTAGACTGTGACTCCCTGGTTCTGGTCTCGCCCACCCCACCACCCCAACGCCCTCCCATCTCCCGGTCTTCGGGAACATCCTCCCTGCTTTTACTGTGTTAGAATTTTATAATTCCAATGATATCCGCGCCCTCATCCCCAACACCACCCCCCACCTCCCCAATTCTTCTCCAGTCCAGCGAATATAAACATCAACCGATCCAGTCATGAGAAGGGTGGGGGCGAGGGGAGAGAGAGGACTGGAAATCTGAAACAGACACAGAAATCTTTGCACAAGGTCAGCAGGTCTGGCCGCATCCAAGGGTCATTGGAACCGAAACGTTAACTCTGCTTTCTCTCTCCAGAGACACTGACAGACCCGCTGAGCTTCCGCAGCCATTCCTGTTTTCGTTCTGTCTGTCTGTCTGTCAAATAGCACTTTGCGTGTTCCGAACATCCCCGCGACACTGAAACTCTCTCCCTCACAGCATCTTGCGTGTTCCTAACATCCCTATAATACTGAAATTCTCTCCCTAACAGCAGTTTATGTGCTCCTAACATCCCTATAATACTGAAACTCTCCCCTTAACAGCACTTTATGTGCTCCTAACATCGCTATAATACTGAAACTCTCTCCCTAACAGCATTTTATGTGCTCCTAACATCGCTATAATACTGAAACTCTCTCCCTAACAGCACTTTATGTGCTCCTAACATCGCTATAATCCTGAAACTCTTTCCCTAACAGCACTTTGTGTGTTCCTAACATCCCTATAATGCAGAAACTCTCTCCCGAACAGTGTTTTGAATGTTCCGAACATCCTATGTTATTCTAACTGTCTCTCTCCTAACAGCACTTGGCGTGTTCCTAACATCCCTATAATTCTGAAACTCTCTCCGTCACAGCACTTAAGTGTGTTCCTAACATCCCTATAATTCTGAAACTTGCTCCCTCACAGCACTTGAGTGTATTCCTAACATCCCGATAATTCTGAAACTCTCTCCCTCACAGCACTGTGTGTTCCGAACATCCATATACCACTGACACACTCTCCCTAACAGCACTTTGCGTGTTCCTAACATCCCTATAACGCTGAAACTCTCTCCCTAGCAGCGTGTTGAGTGCTCCACACAGAACCTACAAGAATTGCATCGGCTCAGCAAGACAATTAGGGAGTGGTAATAATGCCCTTTTGCAGGACATTGACTTCTTATTTACCCGCGTTCTGCCCGTGCCACGGGCGCCCAGTAAAGGACCACGCTTTTATTTATAGCCATTGGCCCTGCATGACCGCAATGACGCACACACCGCCCTCTGGCCGAGTGGCGCAGCTCACCCACAGACCTTGTCATACTTTCCAATCCAACGGATCGCAGAAGGGGCGAGGCTGGCCCGGTGCTGAGGTCAACACAACCGGCTGACTCTTTCCCAGCCACACATAACACACACACACACACACACACACACACACACAGACACAAAGCAGCGAAGTTTGGGGGGGGGGGGGGGCGGAGAATTCTCCACATCCCAACACAAAAATGACCAAAGGAGTCTTCTTCCCAATTCTCCTGGTGCAACTCTTGACTCTTTATGGTGAGTGGGAGGATATTTGAAAAAACTCGCCCGGGAAAGTGGGAGCCCGACTCATCTCCGCCACCCCGCAACTCCCTCTCCCTCCCCCCCCCCCCACCCCCCCACCGCCCCACCACGCATCCAAAGGTGGAAAGGATTTCGAACATTCCCAGTGAGGATCTCCCCAGTCGCAGGGCTCATGTAGACGATAGTAAGGGGAAGGGTAACTGGAGTCACGGTAGACAATGAAGAGGCGCCTCTCCCAAATGGACAGCGATCGAAGGGGGTTCGCTCCCACCTCTCAATAATCTCTTTTAATGTCACTTTTATCTCTTCAGTTGCAGATTCCCAGCTCGCTGGGCTTCAGGGGCCCTTTGCCAAGACGGCAAAATTAGGCGAGACGGTCAAATTGGAGTGCCAGCTCAGCTATTCTGTGGAGCTGGTTACTGGCTATTCCTGGTACAAACAGACTGTGGGTGAAGCCCCAGTAGGAATAGACACCACCAACTGCAAGGAGTCCGATTGTAAATTTATTTCAAAAAAAGGTGACAGCGAGCGTGTGCTGCTATTGGAAATCCGTGATGTCCAGGTCAAGGACTCTGGGACCTACTACTGTGCTGATAGGGATGGCTATGCTCCTCTCCAGTGGGGACCCAAACTGCTTGTTGGAGGTAAGAGAAACACCAAAATCAATCCTAACCGTCCACACAATTTTGATTTTCCGCTCATTTTTCGTTAACCCTGTCCGAATCTCTGTCCAGACAGTTCCACTGACAAGACGTCCGTCCTCGTCTTCCTCCCGCCGTCTGTCTCTGCCCAGTTGGACCCCGTCCCCTTGGTGTGTCTCGTCAGCGGAGTCTCTTCCAAGGAGATTGTCGTTTTCTGGAATATTTCCGGCGAGGTGACCCAGGGGGCGAGCGATGTCGGGACAAGGGAGCCGGACGGCACCTGGAACATCACGAGTCAGGTCATGGTGACGAGGGAACAGTGGACAAGCGGCGCTCTGTGTTCTTGTGTTGTTCAACTGGGAGAGAAGGTCCTGACAAAGAGTGTGTCCTACACTGAACCGGCGGCAGCAAAGGCAGGTGGGTTATTGAGATGCCCAGTGAGCCTTTATAGACACCCCGGTTTCTAAAATCTCAGTCGCCAGTGAAATACCTCCATCAGTTAAAGGTTTAGCGATGGGTTTATGAATTAATGTGCGCGTGGAAAAGAAAATGTTCATACAGATGTGCCTCTGAATTTAAAGGAAACGTGTGTACATATTTGCATGTAAATGTGTTTGTGTGCATATTAGATATGTAAGGTTGTCGATATCTGAGTTCACGCAATTTCCTAAGTGCCATGGATCTGTCCATATACATCTGAATGTGTACCTGTGAGTGCATGTCTGTGTTTGTAAGTCTGAGTCTACGTGTGTTAGGGTGCAAATGGATTTGCATGTTCGTGTGCACACTCGGTATGAGCATGTATTGATATCTGAGTATTTACCAAGACCTAAGCATATAGACCTGTGCATATGCATCTATTTATGTGTAGAATGTGTATGTAGTAACAAATAGAAAGCGCGGGAGAAACTCAACAGGTCTGACAGCATCCGTCGACAGAGAAATACAGTTAAAGATTCGAATTTGGTGGGACCCTTTTTCAGAACAGCTTGCGTATATATGTTTGTGTTTATATGTAGATACGTTTGTGTGTAAATATGTATGTACATGTAACTATATATGAGTATATGTGTAAGTCCATGCTTTTATGTCTGTATACATACATATATTAGTTTATATGTGTGTATACGCTTGTGTATTTCAGTGCATATATGCTTGTGTGCATATATGCACGTGCATGCAAAGCTATATATGCTTGTTTATGCGTCTCTGTGGGTATATGTGAGTATATGTATTTCTACATGCATGTATATGTGTAAAAACGTACAGATATCTACATTATAAGAGTGTGTATTCGTGAGTTAGGGAGTGAGTGTGAGTTAGTGATTGCGTGAGTGTGTTTGTGAGTGCGTGAGAGTTCGTTGAGCGTGAGTTAGTGAGTGTATGAGAATTATTGAATGCATGGGATAGTGAGTGAGTGAGTGAGAGTACATTTGAGCTAGTGTGGTTTAGCAAGCGTATGAGAATTAGACTGTGAGAATTCGTGAGTGAGTGTGTGTTCGTGTGAATGAGTTTGTGGGAGTGGGAGTGAACGAGACGGTCAAATACTGAGACCAATCCGTTTAAGTGTTAAGGTAATTTAATATTGTTCATTGCTGCTGATGGGGACTTGTTCTTCTGAACAGTTCCTCGGGTCATCAACCATGTCTGCATAACATCTTTGAATCAGAGACCAATGCAACATAGAAAGAGGCTGTTCAGCCCGTCACATTTAGCGTCAGCTCTTTGAAGCCCACAGCCGTGCAACTTGTGGCCTTGAATTCACAGTTTGATTTCCCTTGGGATACCTTGGATTGGAATCAAAGCAGGAGTATACTTAAGAAGGAAATCAGGAGGGGAAAACGGGGACATGAGATAGCTTTGGCAAATAGAATTACGGAAAATCCAAAGGTTTTTTACAAATACATTAAGGACAAAAGGGTAACTAGGGAGAGAATAGGGCCCCTCAAAGATCAGCAAGGCGGCCTTTGTGTGGAGCCACAGAAAATGGGGGAGATACTAAATGAATATTTTGCATCAGTATTTACTGTGGAAAAGGATATGGAAGATATAGACTGTCGGAAAATAAATGGTGACATCTTGCAAAATGTCCAGATTAAAGAGGAGGAAGTGCTGGATGTCTTGAAATGGTTAAAAGTGGAAAATTCCCCAGGAACCGAGGACTCTGTTGGAAGCTCGATAAGTGATTGTTGCTTCTCTTTCTGAGATATTTGTATCATCGATAGTCACAGGTGAAGTGCCGGAAGACTGGAGGTTGGCAAACGTGGTCCCACCGTTTATGAAGGGCAGTAAAGACAAGCCAGGGAACTATAGACTGGTGAGCCTGACCTCGGTGGTGGGCAAGTTGTTAGAAGGAATCCTGAGGGACAGGATTTGGAAAGGCAAGGACAGATTCAGGATAGTCAACATGGCTTTGTGCATGGGAAATCATGTCTCTCAAACTTGATTGGATTTTCTGAGTAAGTAACAAAGAGGATTGATGAGGGCAGAGCAGTAGATGTGATCTATATGGACTTCAGTAAGGCGTTTGACAAGATTCCCCATGGGAGACTGATTAGTAAGGTTAGATCTCATGGAATACAGGGAGAACTAGTCATTTGGTTACAGAACTGGCTCAAAGGTAGAAGATAGAGGGTGGTGTTGGGGGGTTGATTTTCAGACTGGAAGCGAGGCACAGTTAGTAAATTTGCAGATAACACTAAAATTGGAGGTGTTGTGGACAGCAAAGAGGGTTACCTCAGATTACAACAGGATCTTTACCAGATGGGCCAATAGGTTGAGAAGTGGCAGATGGAGTTTAATTCAGATAAATGCGAGGTGCCGCATTTTGGGAAAGCAAATCTTCACAGGACTTATACACTTAGTGGGAAGATCCGAGGGAGTGTTGCTGAATGAAGAGACCTTGGAGTGCAGGTTCATAGCTCCTTGAAAGTGGGGTCGCAGGTAGATAGGATAGTGAAAGCGGCGTTTGGTATGCTTTCCTTTATTGGTCAGAGTATTTAGTACAGGAGTTGGGAGGTCATGTTGCGGCTGTACAGGACATTGGTTACGCCACTGTTGGAATATTGCGTGCAATTCTGGTCTCCTTCCTATCAGAAATATGTTGTGAAACTTGAAAGGGTTCAGAGAAGATTCACAAGGATGTTGCCAGGGTTGGAGGATCTGAGCTATAGGGAGAGGCTGAACAGGCTGGGGCTGTTTTCCTTGGAGCGTCGGACGCTGAGGGGTGACCTCATAGAGGTTTACAAAATTATGAGAGGCATGGATAGGGTAAATAGGCAAAGTCTTTTCCATGGGGACGGGGAGTCCAGAACTAGAGGGGCATAGGTTTAGGGTGAGAGGGGAATGATATAAAAGAGACCTAAGGGGCAACTTTTTCACGCAGAGGGTGATACGCGTGTGGAATGAGCTGCCAGAGGATGTGGTGGAGGCTGGTACAATTGCAACATTTAAGAGGCACTTGGATGGGTATATGAATAGGAAGGGTTTGGAGGCACATGGGCCCAGTGCTGGCAGGTGGGACTAGATTGGGTTGGGATATCTTGTCGGCATGGACGGGTTGGACCGAAGGGTCTGTTTCCATGCTGTACATCTCTATGACTCTCTCCTTCTCTTTCTGCAATGTCCTGACGAAAAATCTGTTCTAGATTCGAGGTTCAGTTTGAATCTTTTATCCCGGGTAAACCTCTGAGCGTGAAGTCATGCTGAAAATGGAGAGTTAGAAGCTTCAGATATCGCCATCACTAAGCCTACAGGGTCGCCTGAGGGCCCAGAGATTTGACGGTTGGAGGAGATGCTGAAAATAACTGATTTCTTCTATATAAATGGGGTTAGGGTTAGGGTTGAGGTTAGAATTAGGGTTAGGGCTAGGTTCAGGGTTATGATTAAGATTAGGGTCGGGTTCGGATTTGAGTTATCATTCGAAGTAAGTAGAGTTCGGTTTGGATTGGGCGTAGGATTGAGCTAATAGTTAGGATTAGGATTCGGAATAGAGTCAGGATTAGGGCTAGGGTTAATCTCGGGGTTCGGGTTAGGGTTTAGTTATAGAGTCATAGAGATGTACAGCATGAAAACCGACCCTTCGGTCCAACCCGTCCGGTTAAGATTGGATTTAGGGCTAGGTTTACAGTTATTATTAGGTTTCGATGTAGGGTTATGGTTAGTGTTAGGGTTATGATCAGGGTTAGGGTTAGGATTATGGTGAGGGTTAAGGTTAGAGTTAGAGCAGAAAGTACACTCTGAAGCGGTTATCACTGCTGCCTCACAGTGCCAGAAACCCGGGTTCAATTCCCACCTCGGGCAACTGTCTGAGTGGGGTTTGCATGTTCTCCCCGTGTCTGCGTGGGTTCCATCTGCGCGCTCTGGTTTCCTCCTAAAAATGTGCAGTCTAGGTGAATTGGCCATGCTAAATTGTCCATAGTGTTAGACGTAGGGGTAAATGTAGTGGAATGGGTCTGGGTGGGTTGCTCTTCGGAGGGTCGGTGTGGACCTGTTGGGCCGAAGGACCTGTTTTCACACTGCAAGTAATCTAATCCAATCTGAAGCAATCATTGACACGTCTCTTTTGGGGAGCTGGAGAAAGTAAAATGGCGTATCCAAAAAGACATCAAAAGACACACAGCGACACACACACACACACACACACACACACGCACATACACCGACACACACACACACACACATACACAGACACACACACGCACATACACCGACACACACACACACACAGCACACACACACAGACACACACACACACACACACACACACATCCCAAGAACCCTGAAACAGTAGTTGAAGATTTGACAATGACAGAGCGGGGATGGGGAGGGGGGGGGGGGGCGGGGGTGCGGCTAAACGATAAGATGTAGGGGTAGAATTAGGCCATTTGTCCCATTAAGCCTGGTTTGCTATTCGATCATGGCTGATATGTTTCTCGAAAGCATTCTCCCTGTAACCCTTGATCCCCTTAACAATCAAAAGCCTATCTGTCTCTGTGTTAATTACACGCAAGGGCCTGGTTTCCACAACTCTCTGTGGCAATGAATTCCACGGATTAGCCTACCCTCTGGCTGAAGAAATTCCTCCACATCTCAGTTCTAAAGGGTCATCTCCTCACCCTGAGGCTGTGCCCTCGGGTCTTTGTGTGTCCTCCGAGTGGGAACATCTTCTCCACATACACTCTATCCAGGCCTCACAGTATACTGCAACATCCAATCAACTCACTCTCTCCCAAACCACCAGTCCCCACACCTCCCTCTTTGGAAAAGGGAAGGGTTAAAGCATGTAGCCCACTGCCGATCTGTTGCAAGGGGTCTGTGGGATGCGGGATGGGATAAGAATAGTGAAATGATCTTACACCAACTCGCAGAGTAAAGTTGAGGCTGAAAGGTCACCATGGCGAGACGAGATAACACAGTAATTTTAGCCTCCCTGTTAAGTATCATTATGACAAGATTGGGACCATAACGATTTGGGACATGACATTTAATATCTAATTAATAGTAGAGTCACCCTGCTTGAGACTATTGACAATAAATCATGACATTAGGAAAATATTAAATATGGTCTGGAATGAAAGACCATCATTGCAAAAGCTGACACTAAATATCTAACCGTGACATGAGAATAACATTAGGTAGAATGGAGGAAAAAGTATGGTGGGACAACTAAAGAGATCATGGGAACTAACATCCCTGGTTTATTATGGAGCTAGAGTGAGGTAATATAGTTGGACATGCTGATAAGTGAAGAGAAACGTGGTAAAAAAAAAAGATATTTCAAAAATGGACCCTGAGGTCCGGGGCATTCGAGAATCTGCCTTCTCAGTGTCTCGGTTTTTTTGTTTGTAAGTAAAAGACCTGCCTCTTGAAGAACTCTCTGCGTCTCCTGGTGATTCTGTACATTTTCTCCACAACACCTCCCCATTCATCCCTCTAAGCTCCATCGATTATAGACCCACACTCCTCATAGTTTTTTTGGAAGCACGAGCTTTCTGAGCACTACTCCTTCATCGGGGAGCTGTGGAGCAGGATCAAAAGACACAAAACGTACAACAAAGATTTACAATGTCATACAACTGAAAGGCTAAATTGAACAACTTCTAGATTGCTGTTAAGTCTTTCACCTTTTTGAATGGTTTGTAGTTTTCGGTTAGTTAATATGATTAGATTCCCTACAGTGTGGAAACAGGCCCTTCGGCCCAACTAGTCCACACCAACCCTCCGACGAGTAACCCACCCAGACCCATTCCCCCTAACTGATGCACCTTACTCTACGGGAATTTAGCATGGCCAATCCACCCTAACCTGCACATCCCTGGGCACTATGGGACATTTCCCATGGCCAATCCACCCTAACCTGCACATCCATGGGCACTATGGGACAACTTCCCATGGCCAATCCACCCTAACCTGCACATCCCTGGGCACTATGGGACAATTTCCCACGGCCAATCCACCCTAACCTGCACATCCATGGGCACTATGGGACAACTTCCCATGGCCAATCCACCCTAACCTGCACATCCCTGGGCACTATGGGACAATTTCCCACGGCCAATCCACCCTAACCTGCACGTCCATGGGCACTATGGGACAATTTCCCATGGCCAATCCACCCTAACCTGCACATCCCTGGGCACTATGGGACAATTTTCCAACGGCCAATCCACCCTAACCTGCACATCCCTGGGCGCTATGGGACAATTTCCCATGGCCAATTCACCCTAACCTGCACATCCCTGGGCACTATGGGACAATTTCCAACGGCCAATCCACCCTAACCTGCTCATCCCTGGGCACTATGGGACAATTTCCCACGGCCAATCCACCCTAACCTGCACATCCCTGGGCACTATGGGACAATTTCCCACGGCCAATTCACCCTAACCTGCACATCCCTGGGCACTGTGGGACAATTTCCCATGGCCAATTCACCCTAACCTGCACATCCCTGGGCGCTATGGGACAATTTCCCATGGCCAATCCACCCTAACCTGCACATCCCTGGGCGCTACGGGACAATTTCCCACGGCCAATCCACCCTAACCTGCACATCTTTGGACTGTGGGAGGAAACCCACGCAGACACAGAGAGAATGTGCAAACCCCACACAGACAGTCACCCGAGGCTGGAATCAAACCTGGGGCCCTGGTGCTGTGAGGCAGCAGTGCTAACCACTGAGCCACCGTGCCATAAATCCCAGAATTTCTATTATGTCACATTCTCGAGCTATCTCAAGGGCTTAAAGGAAGGAGAGATATGGGCGGGGTGCTGGCAGGTGGGACTCGATTGAGTTGGGATATCTGATCGGCGTGGACAGGTTGGACCAAAGGGTCTGTTTCCATGCTGTACATCTCTATGACTCTAAGATCTGGGATTTATATATTTAATGAACTGAAACCTGCAATCCATTCTAAAAGATGAAAGACTTAACAGAAATCTGGATTTGTTCAATATATCGTTTCAGTTGCATGACATTGAGATCTTTTGTGATAAATTCTGTGTCTTATGATCCTGCTCCACAGCTCCCCAATGAGGGAGCAGCGCTCTGAAAGCTAGTGCTTCCAAATAAACCTGTTGGACTATAACGTGGTGTTCTGTCATTTTTAACTTTGTCCACCTCAGTCCAACGCTCGCAGCTCCACATCATGTTCCTCATATGACAAGCTCCTCACCCCCTGTTGAGTCTCTCCAACGCCAAAACATCCTTTTGGCGACAGGGAGCGCAAAACTTGGTAATCTTCCTAATGTGGTCTGAGCAGCGCCTCGGTCACCCTTAGCAGAACATCTCTGCTCTTGTACTCTAGCCCTCTTGAAATGAACGCTAACGTTGCATTTGTCTTCCTAACTGCCATCTGAAACCTGCATGTTAACCTTCTGGGAATCTTGAAGTCAACCTCTCAAGATTTCACTTCTGATCAAAGTGCATAACCTCAGACTTTTTTCCACATTGCCCGCTCCCCCTATCCAAGTCCACCCCGCTCCCTCAAAGTTCCCTGTCCCTCCATCTACCGAGATGTATAAGATCCTGTGGCTGACCGATTTTTGAGGAGCTCTGGGGTGCCACTCTGTAGGGAAGGAGCAAGAGTCGGGGGAGGGCGTGAATGGGGGGGGAGGGGGGAGGTGGGGTGTGGAAGCTGGGTTTCCACAAAAACAGACTGGGGAATGCGGGAGGCTGGAATAAGGGAACTTTGATTCATGCAGAGAGAGTGAGAAAGATTGGAAGAAACTGGGATAGTTCTCCTCAATAGCCCAGAGGATTAAAGGAGGGAATGTGTGGGGAAGGGGGAACCGATTCGGAGAGGAGACGTTTCCCTGTCAAGGAGCTAGTCGGGGCACTATGGGAAGAATGGCCTCATTCTGCGCTTCATCTGCCTAGCATCAGCGCTGTGCTGGTCACATTCAGGCTGTTTTATTGTACAATTTAGGCAGCTTCCCCAACCCTTCCTCCTCTCCATCACAGACCATCCGCCCCACCTCCAACCAATCCCAATTCGGAAGGGGTCAAGATTTCCTTATGTAATCCGGGATTACACTGAATTGACTGTTGCGGCTGTACAGGACATTGGTTCGGCCACTGTTGGAATATTGGGTGCAGTTCTGGTCTGCTTCCAATCGGAAAGATGTTGTGAAACTTGGAAGGGGTCAGAAAAGATTTACAAGGATGTTGCCAGGGTTGGAGAGGGAGAGGCTGAACAGGCTGGGGCTGTTTTCCGTGGAGCGTTGGAGACTGAGGTTTCCAAAATTATGAGGGGCATGGATATGGGAAAATAGACAAAGTCTTTTCCCTGGGGTGGGGGAGTCCAGAACTCGAGGGGCATAGGTTTAGGGTGAGAGGGGCAAGATATAAAAGAGACCTAAGGGGCAACTTTTTCACGCAGAGGGTGGTACATGTATGGAATGAGTTTCCAGAGGAAGTGGTGGAGGTTGGTACAATTGCAACATTTAAGAGGCATTTGGATGGGTACATGAATAGGAAGGGTTTGGAGGGATATGGGCCGGGTGCTGGCAGGTGGGACGAGATTGGGTTGGGATATCTGGTCAGTATGGACGGGTTGGACCGAAGGGTCTGTTTCCGTGCTGTACGTCTCTATGACTCTATGACTAATGCGTTCTCTTTGCCCTCAGAATGGTGCAACCAGGCCTTCCCTTATGTTACTGCAGCCTCGGCGGTGGTGGCATTCCTGATGGTCCTTCTGATCATTTGGATTTGCAGAAGAGGCAGATCAGGTGAGCATCAAATCTTATCGCCTGTCCTTCCTCCCCCCCCCCCCCCCCCCCGCTCCCCCCCGCCTGCTCTCCGTTGCTAATTCCCAGTTTTGTCTCGCTCTTGTTCCCGCAGGGAAAGGCGGGAGAACACACGGGGAAAAGTGAGTACCTGAACCTTTTGTAAGGTTCACCATCTGAAAGCGCCCAACCCCGATTGCAAATTCCTCCACGACCTTCCCAGATTGACCCTGAGACCGTTCGGCTATTTTTGGCGCCGGAGTGCTGATGTACATGAATAAACTTCGCTTTTTTCTTTCATCTTTTGCCCTCCCTCGCAGTTTTCGCTTGACAGAGATGTCGCAAAACGGAGGAAAGGGCCAGCGACCATCTGGTGAGTGAGCCTGAAATGTTGGAACAACAGAAGCAGTATTTATCTTTTAATGCCAGCAGTAATTATAAATACAGCAACAATCCTACATTTATTGATAAATACCAACAGTATCATTGGAGCTATTTGTGAGATGTTATATTGATTATAAATATTTATTAATGCGTGTTATTAGTGAATATCAGCAATAATTTTATAATTAGAATTAACCAGCAGTAATGTTAGATATGAATGTATTAATAACTGTGATAACATTATACTCATCCATTAAATCCAGCTATAATGTCATATTTAATTGATATTTAGTAACACTCAATGGGGAAAAAATATGGAAGATCAGTGAGTGCATTCCCCGCTAATAAACTATTTTTGCAACGTCTCTCTTATCTGCTGGTCACTCAAATCATTAGCCCATTAGCAATAGCAATAACATTATGTCTAGTTATGCCACCCGCTGTAATGTATTTATTTATAAATATCAACAGTATAATTTAAATTTATTTAGAAATGCAAGCACTAACATTATATTTATTATTGATTCTATCAGTAACATCATATTTATTTATATTACGTTTATACATAAATGCTAGCAGTAATATTCCATTGAATTATAAATCCCAGCAGCTGCATTATATTATTTAAAAGTTTCAGCAGTAACATTATATTTATTTATAAATGCAAACAGTAATATTACATTCGTTTATAAAAACAGCAGTAATGTTACATATCAACACTGATGTTATATTTATAAACCCAAGCAGTAATATTAAATTTATATTGCAGCAATATTATATGTATGTATAAACATTAGTGGTTGTGTTATAGTTATTTATACATCTATGCAGTAACATAGTATTTAATTATAAATACAAGCAGTAATGATATATTTATTCATAAATTTATGCAGTAACATTACATTTATTATAAATACCAGCAGTAATGTTATATTTATTTGTAAGTACATGCAGTAACATTGTAATTGATTATAAATACAAACAGTAATGTTATATTTGTTTCTAAATAAAAGCATCGTTATATTTATCTATAAAATCTAGCTGTTATGTTTATTCATAGGAATATTATAGCAACAATATAATATGTATTCATCAACAATAAATGATACTGCTTCTGTTTATGAATACATATTACGTTACTGCCAGCATATATAAACACATATGATATGGCTGTTGATATTCAACATTACATACAATGCATTTATAAATATAACATTACTGTTTGTATTCATAAACAATAAATGATACTGTTTCTGTTTCTAAATGCATTGTATGCATTCTTGAATATCGGCAGCAATATCATGTGTATTTATAAATGCCGGCAGTAATATAATACGTATTCATAAATAGATGCAGCAACATTGTACTTACTTTTTAATACCATCAGTAATTATAAATACAAGCAACAATCCGGCATTTATTTATAAATACCAACAGTATCATTGTAGTTATTTGTGAAATCAGCAGTAATGTGATATTTATTTTCATTACCAGCAGTAACATTATATTTATTAATGCTACCGTTAATTATACCTACCAGCAATAACATTATAAGTACAATTAACCAGCAGAAATGTTATATATGTATGTTTTAATAACAATGGTAACATGATATCCATCTATTAATACCAGAAATAATGTCATACTTAATTAATATGTAGTAATAATTGCTAATTTAATCAATTCCAGCAATGAAGGACTTGTATTATGAAGAGATAGTGAGCAGTTTAGGCTTATAGTCACTGGAGTTTAGAAAAATGAGAGGAGATCTCATTGAAGTATATAAAATGCTAAAGGGATGTGTAGAGGATGTTTCACTTTGTGGGGCAAGTTAGAACAAGTAATCATACCTTTAAACTCAGAAATGGCAGATTTAAAACAGAGATGAGGAAGATTTACTTCTCTCAGAAGGTAGTGAATCTGTGAAATTCACGACGCCAGAGCGCGGTGGATGCTGGGACACTGAATAAATGTAAGGAGGAGATAAACATTTTCTTTCATTAGTGACGACTTGAAAACTTGTAGAGAGTGAAAAGGCATGTGGGGTTGAGACTATAATGGGATTAGCATTGTAGCACTTAGGGAATTTTTAAACATTGAGGGACTATTACAGCATTGTGGAAGAATTGGTGCATTCGGAGAATATTGGAGTGTTGAGGAATAATTGGGACATTAAGAGAATATTCACATATTGAGGGGATACTGGAGTATTGGTCTATTGAGAAAATATTAGAGTATTGAGGCAACGTTGAGGTATCGAGAGAATATTGGAGGACTGAGGGAATGTTGGAGATTTGGGGAAATAATGTTTTCTTGATGGAATATTGGTGCATTGACAAAATGTTGGAATATTTTGAGAATATTGATGGACTGAGGAGATACTGTTATAGCGAGGGACCATTGGAGTGTTAAGACAGTATTGGTGGAATGAGAGACTATCGGGATATTCAGGGAACATTGCTGTGTGGAGGGAATATTTGAGAATTCAGGGTATATTGGAGTTTTGAGGGAATAGTGGTGTTTTGAAAGAATATTGCTGCGTTGAGGGAATATTGGAGTAGTTGGGGGATATTGCTGAGTTGAGAGAATGTTGGAGTATTCAAGTTAGATTACTGTATTGAGAAGATATTGTTGAATATGAGGGGATGCACTGTTTTCAGCAGATATTTCTATAGAGTAGACGCATAAAAGATCAAAGAGGGCATCTTTCTCTTGCACCTCAAGAGTCCCTGTGTGAGCGTACGCTTTGGGGGGGCACGGTGGCTCAGTGATTAACACTGCTGCCTCACGACACCAGCGACCCGTTCAACTCTACCCTCGGGTGACTGTCAGTGTGGAGTTTGTACGTTCTCCCCGTGTCTGCGTGGATTGTCTCTGGATGCTCCAGTTTCTTCCCACAGTCCAAAGATGTGTAAGTTAGGTGAATTGGCTATGCTAAATTGCCCGTAGTGTTCAGGGATGTATGGGTTAGGAAGATCAGTCAGGGTAAATGTCGAGTGATAAGTTAGGGGAATGGGTCTAGGTGGGAGACTCTTGAGGGTCATTGTGGACTTGTTGGGCTGAAGGGTCTTTTTCCATTGTGTAGGGTTTCTATGAAGGGAGCAATATTAAATGATTATTTCAAGTCAGTTTTTCACTGTAGAGAAAGAAATGGAGGCGAGAGAAATAAATATTGGTGTGTTGAAACTACGTCACATCATAGAAGAAGGAGTGTTAGAGACCTTAGAAAATATAAAGGTGGATAAGTCTCTGGGACCTGATCAAGAGTATCCCAGGACTTTGAGGGAAGTTATTGAGGAAATAGCGGGGACACTTACAGAAATATTTATGTCATCTATAAATACGCTTGAGGTGCCGAATGACTGGAGGCTGGCTAATGCTCTGCCTTTGTTTACGAAGAGGTATGAGGACCTGTGAATTTGACAGCGGTGGGTACATTGTTGGAGGTGATCCTGAAATTATGCATTTATGAATACTAGCCAGAATTTTGTTCTAGGGAAATTGTATCCCGTAAACTTGATTCAGTTTTTGAGGAAGTGTTTTATAGACTAGGCCAAACCACTCAAAACATTCTTAAGCAAGGAGCCCAGACCATAACTTTGCAATTTGATTCATTAAGTGTACAGTGAAAATTACCCAGCATAAGCTAGCGAGGTTAACTACCAGGTTAAAAACAGACAAACATTTTTTCACAAAATTACACAATGAAACACAAAGAACAGCAGCTTATTACTCATCTGGGGAGGAAAAAAAAACAAGGACATAGCATCCTTGAGAAAAGGAACAACGATTCAAAAAACAAAACCAGGTTTGTGACAAGTGATCAAGAAGATTGATGAGGACAGAGCGATAGATGTGGTTTACTTCAATGTTACTGAAGTGTTTGACACAGTTCTGTTTGGTGCATTAATTAGTGAAGTTAGATTGCATAGGATTCAGGGTGAGCTTGCCAATGGAGTACAAAATTGGCTTGACAGCAGGAGACAGAGAGGAATGATGGAGATTTGTTGTTCGGAGTGAAGGACTATGACCTGCAGTGTTCCACGGGGATTGGTACTGGGTCCACTTCTGTTTGTCATTTATAAAAATGATTTAGATGATAATATAGGAAGCATGGTTAGGAAGTTTGCAGTTGACACCAAGATTGGTGGCATAGTGGACAGTGAAGAAAGTTATTGAAAATGACAAAGAGTTCTTGATCAATTGGATCAGTGTGCTGAGGAGTGGAAGATGGAGTTTAATTTGGATAAATGTCTGGTATTGCATTTTGGTAAAACAAACAGGGGCAGGATTATACAATTAAATGTAAGGCCTTGGATAGTGTTGTATAGCAGAGATGCCGAGGGGTGCAAACACATAATTCTTTGAAGTTTGTGTCACATGTTGACAGGCTGGTTAAGAAGGCGTTTAGCACACTTGCCTTCATTGCGCTGATCTTTGAGTATAGAGGTTGGAACATCATGTTGAGGTTGTACAGGACATTGGTGAGGCCTCATCTGGAGTACTGGGTCCAGTTCTGGTTGTCCTGTCATAGGAAGGATATTATTAAACTGGGAGAGGGTTCAGAAGAGATTTACCAGACTGCTGCCGGGACTGGCGGATTGTAAGGAAAGGTTGGATAAGCTGGGAGCTTTCTCACTGGAGTGTAGGAAGTTGAGAGATGTCTTTATAGAGGTTTGTAAGATCATGAGGGACCGAGATAAGGTGAATGACGGGTGTCTTTTCCCTAGAGTGGGGGTTTCAAGACTAGGGGGCACATTTTCAAGGTAAGAGGAAAAAGATTTTAAAAAGGCATGAGAGGAAATTGTTTTTTTTGACACAGACAGCGGTTCGTGTATGGAATGAACTTCCAGAGGCAGTGAATTAAATTGGATTGAATTTATTATCACGTGAAAAGCTTTGTCTTGTGAGCAATGCAGGCAGGTCACAGAGTTAAGTCGTTTAGATAGTAAATAGATAGTAAGGACATGGATAGGAAATGTTTGGAGAGATATGGGCCAAGTGCACAGGCAGATGGGACTAGTTTAGTTTGGGATTATGTTCAGCAGGGACTGGTTAGACTGAAGGGTCTGTTTCCATACTGTGAGGGCGTTAGGAATTTGCAACTATAATTGAGTGAGTTAATCGACATGGGTGCACTGAGGCATTGGTACATTGACAAATCACTGGCGCACACTTTGTCTCGATTTAGCCCTCGATTTCCCAGACTGGGATTAATTTACCTTTCACATCTGACCCATTAACATACAGGAAAGAGCCACCAAACAGAGGCAAGGCGGGCACATCCAGACGGAGTCCAGGTGAGTTGATTCTAAGCATTGTCCCGATTCACAAGCGTGAGATGGTTGAGGGTAATCAGTTCAAATTCTGTTGGAGATTTCAACCAAATGACACCAGGCCAGTCTGGAACTGAATAACTAACAAATCTCACAGCTCCCTGAAACTGGAATCAAAATAACTCCATTAGCCTTATCCAGGTCTGATAAGCAAGAGGAGGGGTTACTGATTGGGAGAGGATGCCTCTCTCAGAGTTGACTGGGGATTTCCAAATGTCTGTGTCCCACTCCCAGCTCATTGTTGCTCTGTCACCATTTTAACTCTGCACTGGGACTGACCACACAGCATCCTCCATCCAACCATGTTGGTTAATATTGAGGTTTAAAATGAAGACTGAGAATTCTGGCAGTTTCACAGAGCTATGACTGAGGGTGTCTACTGGAGCTCAACCTCCCTCTCCACTCCTCACAGTGCCACACTGTCACAGGGGCAGCGCTGAGGGAATGGGCACTGCAGAGGGTCAGTGCTGAGGGAGTGGGCTCTGTCAGAGGGTCAGTGCTGAGGGAACGGGCACTGTCAGAGGGTCAGTGCTGAGGGAGTGGGCTCTGTCAGAGGGTCAGTGCTGAGGAAATGGGCACTGTCAGACGGTCAGTGCTGAGGGAGTGGGCACTGTCAGAGGGCCAGTGCTGAGGGAGTGGGCACTGTCAGAGGGTCAGTGCTGAGGGTACAGGCACTGTCAATGAGTCAGTGGTGGGGCAGTGGACACTTTCAGAGGGTCAATGCTCAGGAAGTGGGCACTGTCAGATGGTCAGTGCTGAGGGAGCAGGCACTGTCAAAGAGTCGGTGCTGAGGCAGTGGGCACTTTCGGAGGGTCAGTGCTCAAGAAGTGGGCATTCAGATGGTCAGTGCTGAGGGAGCAGGCACTGTCGGAGGCTCAGTGCTGAGGGTGTGGGTACTGTTGGACGGTCAGCGCTGAGGGAGGGGATGCTGTCAGAGGACCAGCACTGAGAAAGCTCTGCACTATTGGACGGTCAGTGCTAAGGAGAGGACACTGTCAGAGGGTCAGTGCTAAGGGAGACAGCACTGTTGGATGGTCAGTGCTGAGGGAGGGGATGCTGTCGGAGGGTCAGTGCTAAGGGAAACAGCACTGTTGGACGGTCAGTGCTGAGGGACGGGATGCTGTCGGAGGGTCAGTGCTCAGGGAGACAGCACTGTTGGATGGTCAGTGCTGAGGGAGGGGATGCTGTTGGAGGGTCAGCACTGAAGGAGGGAATGCTGTTGAAGGGACAGTGCTAAGGAAGACAGCACTGTTGGACGGTTAGTGCTGAGGGCGCAGGCACCATCAGATGACCAGCGCTGGGAGAGCTCTCCACTGTCATAGGGTTAGTGCTGAGGGCATAGTCACTGGACAGAACTGGCAGTGGAATAAGGTGCCGAATGCTCTGACATTCACTGAAACTCAATGACAAGGTGGGATCATTGGTCCTGTGTTGTAACCACTTTGCATCTTGACCTTTTTCCCCAGACTCCCGGTGGGCCTCTGTATGCCTCCTTGGAATTTGCTGCACTGGAGAAGAGGAAAAAAAAGGGAGGGCGCCGATGAAAATCTGGGATTCTATCCGGGTGGGGGTCAGGATTTGCAATGGAAGCCACAGCCCTGTGGAAATCAGCCTGGAGCCCATGAAACTTCCAGCAAGCACTAAAGCTCTCCTTTCACCTTTACTAGTGTCTCACGGAGACCTTTTGAGGTCAGAGATTGAAGTATTGTTGGTTTAATACTCAAAGCAATCATTAAGGACACAACAAGACAGATTTTCTCCTTTGAGTTACTATCAACCTATTTCAGTCTTTTATTTTCCCAGCAGGTCCTCTAACTGCAGTTGCTTTTGCAAAATGCATGTGTAAATAAAATAAATTATTCTCTGGGAAGAAGGAAGCTCCAGAGCTCGGTCCCTTGTTTATAATTCTTCAGTGGGATGTGGTTATCGCTGGCTGGGCCAGTTCCCATTGCCCATTTCCAATTTCCCAATTAAGAGCAAACCCCATTGCTGTGGGTGGAAATGGGTACTGTAGATGCAATAGATTAGAGTCAAGGTTAGAGTGGTGCTAGAGAAGCACAGTATCAGTCAGCATCCGAGAAGCAGGAAAATCGACGTTTCGGGCAAAGGCCCTTCATCTGGAAGCCCTTCCTGCTCCTCGGATGCTGTCTGACCTGCTGTACTTTTCCAGCACCACTCTAATCTTGGACCCCATTGCTGTGGGTCTGGAATCGAATGTAGGCAGATTTCCTTCCCTAAAGGATATTGAGGGAATACTTCCAAATAAACCTGTTGGACTATAACCTGTTATTTTATTTCGCTAAAAGACATTAGCAGGGTTTTTTTTAATGACAAACGTGGTCCCCAATTTAAAAAATCCAGTGATATTTTATAAACTGAATCCACACCTGCTGTGATGGGATTTGATCCTGTATCTCCCGCACAAAATCATACCAGACTCGAAACGTTAATTCAGTTTCTCTCCCCTCAAATGCTGCCACATCTGTTGAGTAGCTCCAGCTCATTCTGATCCCATATTGTACAGAAGTGCAATGTGTGGTCAAGGTTGAATCAACTCTAAACATGTTCATGTGTCTCTTCCGTTGAAAGTTAGCTCAGGCTGCTACAGCAGGAGAGCTTTTGCATTGATGTAGAGGGGAAGGAATCAAGTTCAAAACCTCTGCCTTGATTAAAGTGGGGGGGGGGGGAAAACCGTCACGCGGCACCAGGTCATAGCCCAACAGGTTTATTTCGGAGCACTTGGTCCACCCCAGTCCAACACCCCATCTTAATGAAAGTGGTACAATGCCACCCTCTGGTGGTAGAATGGGGAAATGGCATGAGAGATTTAATAAGAGGGAGTGAAGCATCTCACAGCTTCCATCAAACAACAGTCATGCTTTGGGGATACCGATGTTGGACTGGGGCTGTGTAAAGTTAAAAATCACACAACACCAGGTTATAGTCCAACAGCACTAGCCTTCGGGGAATTGCTCCTTCACCTGATGCAGGAGCAGCGCTCCAAATGCTAGTGCTTCCAATTAAATCTGTTCAACGAACAGTGGGATCCGCACAGACACAGGCTCATTTTTTTAAAATATGAACTGGCAAATGCTTCGATAAAGGTTGAGGTCATTTTTCCTACCTCTAAAAAAGTTTTATAAATGTGTCGATATTGACAATCTGTTAAATAACTCAATACAATAAACATGCTTTTAAAATGTCAACATGATTCTGACTTCAGTGGTGGGTAAATTGTTGAAAGCGATGCTGAAATATTTGATTTTATTTTCTTTTTTTCTTACTACTGTCTGCCAGCTGTAGTGCTTATTTTTCCCCCGCACTCAGGTCGTGAGTGTGCAGGTGTCAGACACGGTGAAAGACAAGTGTGTAAATCTTTATTTGTGTACCACCTCTTGGAAGAAAGGAAACACTCAAGTCTCAAAGGGCAATGCTGTGTGATCAAACAGTGAAGGGGAGGGGAGGGATTAAATCAACATAGAGTTGGAGGGGGAAATAATACACTCCACTCCCTGCGGCGCCCACCTCTCCCTGAACAACTCCAGGGTGTTGGTGGACACCGCGTGCTCCTTCTCCAGAGAAACCCAGGCTCTGATGTGACTGTGGAAGAGGGGCAGGCAGTCGGCCCCAACGACCCTCTCCACAGCCCTCTGCCTGGACTTGTTTATGGCCAGTTTGGCCAGGCCCGGGAGCCCCCAGGCCCACGAGCAGGTCCGACCCTTCCCGCTCTGCACCGGGTGCCCAAAGATGGGACTGAAGTGCAACCAAAACCAGAGGAGAAGTTTTTAGAGAGAATCAAAAGGGGAGTGCAAGCACCCACACCCAATATATACATGGTCCACGGACTCCACACCTGAGCATCCTCCAACTAGTGCGCTATGTCGGGTGCGAGCACCGCCATTTTAAAGAATAGATTTATATGCATTTGGAGGGGCAAGGATTGATTAGGGATAGTCAGCTTGGTTTTCTGCGAGGGAAATTGCATCTCACAAACTTGATTGAGTTGTTTGAGGAAGTTAAGAAGATTGATGAGGCAGAGCGGTAGACATTGTCTATGTGGACTTTAGTAAAGCCTTTGATGAGATTCCACATGGTAGACTAATTAGACTAAAGTCAAATGGGATTCAGAGTGAGCTAGCCAATTGGATACAAAATTGGCTTGATGGCAGGAGACAGAGAGTGGTGATGGAGAGTTGTTTTTCAGATTGGAGGCCCCTGACCAACAGAGTTCCACAGAGACCTGTGCTGGGTCCATTTTGTGTTTGTCATTTCTTTAAATGATTTAGATGAGAATATAGAAGACATGGTTGGTATGTTTGCAAATGAGACCAAGATTGGTGGTAGAGTGAACAGTGATGAGGTTTATCTAAGATTACACGATCTTGATCAATTGGACCAATGGGCTGAGGAGTGGAAATGAAGTTTAATTTTGATAAATTGCATTTCAGTAAACAAACAAGAGGAAGGGTTATGCAATTAATATTAGGGCCCTGGGTAGTGTTGTAGAACAGATAGACTGAGGGGTTCGGGACATGATTCTTCAAAGTTTGTGTCACATGTAGCACACTTGCCTTCATTACTTCAGATCTTTGAGTATAGGAGTTGGGACGTCCTGTTGATGTTGTACAGGACATTGGTGAGAACTCTTCTGGAGTACTGCATCCAGTTCTGTTCTCCCTGTTATGGGAAAGATATTATTAAGTTGGAGAGTGTTCAGAAGAGATTCACTGGGAAGTCGCTGTGACTGGAGAGTGGGGCATCTTTCACTGTAAGGTAGAACATTGAGAGATGATGTTGTAGGGGTTTATAAAGTCATAAGGGTATAAATAAGGTGAATAGTAGATGTCCCTTACTTAGGAGGAGGGATTTCAAGACTGAGGTCTTACTTTTAAGATAAGAGAAGAAAGATTTTAAGAAGACATTTATTTTTGTACAGTCAGTAGTTTGCTTGTGGAATGAACTTCCAGAGGGAGTGGTGAATGTGGGTACAGTTAGAATGTTTAAAAGATATTTGGATAAGTACATGAATAGGAAAGGTTTGGAGGGATACGGGCCAAGTGCAAGCCGGTGAGACCAGTTTAGTTTGGGATTATGCTTGGCGTGGACTGGTTGTACTGAAGGATCTTTTTCCATGCTCTTTGACTTTATAATCAATGCTGTCACACTTACACACAGTAATACACATTCACTCACACATATATACACACACTCAAATACACTCTTACACATTCTCACATGGTTATTGATACACACAGGCCTTACTCAGAAATTCTTTCTTCCAGAGATAAAAATCACACAACGCCAGGTTATAGTCCAACAGGTTTAATCGGAGCAAGCTTTCGGAGAGCTGCTCCTTCATCAGGTGATAGTGGAGGACACAATTCTAAGGAACAGAATTTATAGCAAAAGTTTACAATGTGACGTAACAGAAATTATACATTGAAAAATACCTTGATTGTCTGTTGAATCTTTCATCTGTTCGAATACCATGATGGTTTCACTTCTTTCATGTGTAAATCACAAAACCTTTTTTAAAAGTTGCTGTAATAATGGGCATTAGCTAGACAATATGTTGAAGGTGTTGGCCCCCTGTGTTCTCTGTCTATGCCACAGTGTTTAGATTGATTCTAATCTAAAAAGTGAGAAAACAGAGTTTTATATGATTCCATGCAGTTTTTGAGCTCAGAGTTTTCATGAATTCATGCAGTTTTTGAGCAAAGTGCAATGTAACTCTGCAAGTACAAATTCACCCCACAAAAATATATATGGGTCTTTGTCTGTGTGTGCATGTCTGGGGTGGGGGGCTGTGAGTGTCTGTGAGAGAGAGTGTATATGTGTGTGCATGAGTGTAGAGTGGTCTAAGTCTCTGAGAGGATGGCTGTGTGAGTGTGGGTGTGTGTGTGTCTGTAAGGGTGTGTGTGTCTGTGTGTGTGTCTGTGTATATGTGTGTCCGTGTGTATGTGTGTGTATAGGAGAGCCTGTATGTGTGTCTTTGCAGAGTTACATTGTACTCTGCTCAAAAACTGCATGAATTCATGTAAAACTCTGTTTTCTCACATTTTAGATTAGAATCAATCTAAACACTGTGGCATAGACAGAGAACACAGGGGGGCCAACACCTTCAACATATTGTTTAGCTAATGCCCCATTGTTACAGCAACTTTTTTAAAAGGTTTTGTGATTTACACATGAAAGATATGAAACCATCATCGTATTCGAACAGATGAAAGATTCAACAGACAATCAAGGTATTTTTCAATGTATAATTTCAGTTACATCACACTGTAAACCTTTGCTCTAAATTCTGTGCCTTATAATTGTGTACTCCATAACCACCTGATGAAGGAGCAGCGCTTCGAAAGCTAGTGCTTCCAATTAAACCTATTGGACTATAACCTGGTGTTGTGTGATTTTAAACTTTGTACACCCCAGTCCAACACTGGCATCTCCAAATCATTCTTTCATCGACACTCTCTTCCACACTCACCTATTTTCTCATGCATACTACCATCTCTCTCACATACACTGACACACATTCTGTCACAGTCACATGTATTTTCTCTCATGGACATCGAGACACACTCTCAGACATGTAGATCTTCAACCCGCCGCGGGGTGGCGCTGTGACTGGTGTACATCCTCATCCTCACCACTAGGTGGCGGTGTCGAGTAAGCAGCAGTTTCCAGGTTTAGTCCTCCGAGCCTGCTGGTGGCGCTACCGCAGGATGGTGTGGAGCCACCACCCTTTGCAGATGGTTTTCCACTGGAATGGGCACAACAAGCCAAGTTTTGGTTTTTTTTCTCAACTGTTTACGTTAAAAAACAAACAGTATTCTAGCAAATCTTCTTCCATCTTGGAAACGAAGGAAAAAGTTGCCAATCACAAACTGCAAATTTCATTGAACGCCAATTCGAGTATCTTTCGAAAAGACCAAGATGCTGCAATGGCTGAGTCCAGTGAACGATTGCAGTGGTAACAGTGTAATTGCAATTGGATGGCACCACCAGACAAGTACCCCCTGCCCTTCTCAGCCTTCCACAAGTTACTGGTTCCTCTACATCTTGGTCCACTGTTCCTCCACTGCCCACACCACCTTCCCAAGTAACTGCAGGAGGTGTTAATATCGACCTGTTTACTTCCTCCACCTTCACTTTTCAACCCTCTCGAACATACTTTCCAGCTGTACCAGCAGTCCAATGTACTGTATTCGCTGCTCACAATGTGGTCTCCTCTACATTAGGGAGACAAAACGTAGTTTGGGTGTTGCGTTGCAGAACACCTGCACTCTGTCTGAAACAAAATGACCCTGTTACCTATCACTGGCCAACATCGCTAACTTAGGCCTACTTACAGCGCTCCAGGGAAGCTCAGTGCAAATTGGACGACCAGCACCTCATTTTCCACTTGGCCGCCTTCTGGGCTTAATCTCAAATTCAATAATTTCAGGGCTTGAGTGCTTTCTCTGAAATCTTTACCCCAACCTCCCCACACATCAAGCTTGGTCAATGCGTGAGCTAATACCAGAAAGAAAATCTATTGTCAGCCACTAATAGTCTCCATTTTAGCTTATTGATTCACCCAAGCTGATCTTTATCCATTATATTAGATTCCCTACGGTGTGGAAACAGGCCCTTCGGCCCAACAAGGTAAAAACAAGGACTGCAAATGCTGGAAACCAGTGTCTAGATTAGACTGGTGCTGGAAAAGCACAGCAGGTCAGGCAGCATCCGAGGAGCAGGAAAATCGTCTTTTTGGGCAAAATCCGTTATCAGGAATAGAGCCCCTTCGGCCCAACAAGTCCACACCGACCCTTCGAAGAACAACCCACCTGGACCCATTTCCCTCTGACTAATGTATACACGCCATAGTGTTAGGTACATTATGGGCAATTTAGCACAGCCAATTCACCTAACCTGCACATCGTTGGACTGTGAGAGGAAACCCACACAGACAGAGGGAGAATGTGCAAATTCCACACAGACAGTCACCAGCAGCTAGAATTGAACCTGGGACTTCCAGCTCCGTCTCTGAGCCTCAGGTTCCTTCAGCATGGAAACAGGCCCTTCAGCCCAACAAATCCATACTGACCCTCCAAAGAGTAGCCCACACAGACCCATTCCCCATCCTATATTTACCCTGACTAATGCACCTAACACTACGGGCAATTCAGCACGGCCAATTCACCTGGCCTGCACATCTTTGGATTGTGGGAGGAAACCGGAGCACCCGGAGGAAACCCACGCAGACACGGGTGGTGGGGGGGGGAGAGGTGAATGTACAAACTCCACACAGATAGTCACACGAGGTTGGGATCGAACCCAGGTCCCTAGCGCTGTGAGGCAGCCATGCTAACCACTGAGCCACCATGCCGCCTGTGGGAGGTGAGCATACCAAACGCCTTTTTCACTTCCTCCGGTGATTTCTGTTTGGTAATGGTGGACAGATTTTTTTGGGAAAAGATGGCGGATTTCAGTGAGCCCCTAGCGGCTTACAGTGGTGTTGTGGCGTATGTGCATGACCTGGCAAATGGAATTCAAGACATGATAATACTTACTCAGCCAGGTAAAGGAGAGTAAACTGAGAATATAGGTGCAGGAGTAGGCCATTTGGTCCTTCAGGCCTGTACTAGGACAGCAATATGGGGAACACAGAGGCATTTGGAAGGGAAGGGACGTTGGAGCAAGTGCCCAGCGCTCAGCAGGTTGGGTCAGTAAGATACAAAGCACAAGAGGAGGGGGTTTATGTGGCAACGGTCTGTACCATTAGTTAGGGCACTACCAGAGCACTGTGCACGTTCTGGTCACTTCATCACCAAGACTGTGCGAGAGAGAGAATTTACAAGGATGTTGCCAGGTCAGGAAAATGGGAGCACAAGGACACGTGCACCCACGTGGCACTGACTTCAAAAAAATCAAAGCAACGAAACCATTCCTCAAAGTTACATGTTTAATACCGGTTAATTCCATCCACGAGTCCATTCTTCCTGGCCAAAGGAGGAAATGACAGTCAACATTGGTTGCATGCCCTCCATTTAGATGACCACTGTATCGTCTTGACCAATCCTCATTGCCGAAATAAGGAACCTGGGCGTAGGAGACCAATCAGAAAGAGGAACAGGTGGGAATGTGTTTGGACTGGCGGTGTAGAAAGTCAGGTGACTTGCCGGGAATGCAAAGCAGCTTTGAGGTGGCCATCAACTGATCCCATTCCATTGGAGTGCAAGACCATTATTCTAATTTGATTGTCGGAAGTCATTCTGAGTCAGGGTAGTGAGGGGCTCAGAGGGGAAGTTGCTGGTGTTCCCATTATTCTGAAACCCCTTTGTCCTCTAAAGGGCAGAGGTCACAGGTTTGGAAGATGCTGTCTACAGGAGCCTTGGCGAGTTGCTGCAGTGCACCTTGTAGACGGTACCCACTGCTGCGGCTGAGCGTCGGTGGTGGAGGGAGTCGATGTGGTGCCAATCAAGTCTGCTTTGTCCTGGATGGTGTTGAGCTTCTCAAATGTTGTTGGAGCTGCTCCCGTCCAGGGCAAGCAGGGAGTATGCCACCAAGCTCTTGACTTGTGCCTTGTGGGTGGTGGGACAGGTTTTGGGGGTGAGTTACTCACCTCTGGCCCTACTCTTGTAGCCACTGTGTTTATAGGGGCAGTCCATGGTCAATGATAAACACCAGGGTGTTGAGCTTTGGGCACTCAGTGATGGTGATACCAT
The DNA here is from genome assembly GCF_047496795.1 of Chiloscyllium punctatum. NCBI lineage: Eukaryota > Metazoa > Chordata > Chondrichthyes > Orectolobiformes > Hemiscylliidae > Chiloscyllium > Chiloscyllium punctatum. Next base: position 11,782,139 of record NC_092766.1, read on the forward strand.
TGAACATCAAGGGATGATGGCTAGTTTCTTGGAGATGGTCATTACAGAGCAATTGCTAGTTCCCACTTGTTGGCACAAGCTGGATATTGTCCAGGTCTTGCTGCATAGACACATGCTAACCTATAAATTACTGGTAGGTCACTCATCCCCTGATTTTCCAACCATTCTCCCAAGAGAGGTAACCTCCTGCTCACCTCCATCCACTCAACACCCCTCAAGATCTTATATATTTCCATTAAGTCACCACCAACCCATCACACATCATAGTAAACTAGTCCCACCTGCCTCCTCCTGACCTATATCCCTCCAAACCTTCCCTGTTCATGTACTTATCCCAATGTCTTTCAAACATTTTACCTGTACCAGCATCCATCACTTCCTCTGGCATCTCATTCCACACACTTACACGAACCACTCTCCATATTTAAAAAAAAAGTTGTCCCTCATGTCCTTTTTAAATCTTTCCCCGCTCACCTTAAAAATATGGCAGCTAGTTTTATGCTCCTCCCTCCTAGGGAAAGCTCCCTCATCATTCGCCTTATCCACGCCCCTCGTGATTTTATAAAGGTCTCCCCTCGACCTCCAGTGAAAAATGCCCCAGTCTGTTATTATATCTCACATCTTCCCTTCACAGAACCATGCTGGGTTAATCTTTTCCAAAGCCTCTCCAAATTAATAACATCCTTCCTAGAACGGGGTAAAACTCCAGGGGATACAAGGCGAGTTTATCCAATCTGTTGTCATAAGACAAGCTGCCCATCCCTGGTATCAGTCAGGTGAATGTTCTCTGAACTACCTCACAGATTTTCTTAAATAAGGAAACCAATTCGGTGCATCAGATGATGTCTCGTCTGTATAAAGTGAAGCCTAACCCCATTGGTTTTCCCCTTACAATAAACCACATTAGATTAGCTTCCCTCATAAGTCATGCACTTGACTACCCAGCTCTCTTGCAAACCTCTCATCATTTCGGTTAGTCCCTTCTAGTTAAAAAATTCTTCCAGCCGAGTTCACATTTCCCCCAACACGCTACTCCGCTTACCTCACCTTTGCCCACTTAACCACTCTCTCTCTCTCCCTTGTTGCCAACAAGTACCAAACTGGGGCCTAGACATTTGAACAAGTTCAAAGCCTGTGGCACACATCCCTACCCATCAGAAATTGGGCCATTTGCGCTTTCTGTTGCTTTCTGAGCCAGCCAACCTTCAATCGATTGTGGTAACCTCTTCCTGTTTTTCTGGAAGACAGTCCAAGGTTAGGTGCCCTGGAGGTGACGAAACCTTTGGGCATTCAGTGATGGTGACAAGGGACGACAGCTTGTTGGAGGTGGTCATTTCAGGGAAACTGCGAGGCGCAGATGTTATTTGCCACTTGTTGGCACAAGATATTTTCCAGGTCATGCCAGACTGTGGTAACCTCTTCCTGTTCTTCCAGAAGACAATCCAAGGTTAGGTGCCCTGAAGATGCTTTAACCTTGACTCTTTTCACCATGTGCCAGTCACTCCATTATACCCTGACGAGACAGTCAGCCCTTAATCCTTAGGTTAACACAATATAAGGAACTGGGTTGGATACAACGTTCAATCAGGCAATCCCTACAAATATTGCGTTCAAAAGCAAGCGGGAGTTCAACCACTCCAGAAAAACTTTCAGATACACAGTTTAATGGCATTAGAGAGTGCAGTAAGTAGAAGATAGTTCTGTGCGTTATTAAGTGGGGAGCACCCCAGTCAGAAAAGCACACAGGTGCCCTGTGCACTCAACTTGTGGCATCACTTTCCATCCCGGTGTGCCACGCCTCACCCACCGCTAGGGGGCACCTCAGAGGGAGGTTGGTGGTGCCTGGTGGATTCCTCTCCCTGACGCGGGTGGGGGCTGAGGGGGCAGCAAGGTGACAGGAAATTGCAGCTGTTGACCGGCTCTCTTTGTCCTCCTTACCCAGAGCCGTGGACACGTCGTCCCAGCCACTGGTCAGCTGGCGATCATGTTAAACGAGGACGGAGAATTGCCTCAGTGGGTTTTTGAAGTGGCGACTTTGGGGGGGGTGGGGGTGGAGGGAGCGATAAGTGGCGAGAGAGTGTGCGAATAACTTATAGATACCGTTCTGCCCCAAGGGCCTGTGCCAGCCCTTCCATCACCGCAGGCATCCCACAGTCCCCTCGTCCAGTGCTCCAGGTGGGCATTCCACTATCGCTCAATGCCCAAGGGAGCAGGAGGGCTGGGGTAAGGGCAGTGCCAGTGGGAGGGCAAAAGCCCAGAGGAAGGAGGAAGCCCGACAAATTGTCCGGTGGGGGGGAGGAGAGGGTGTGCTAGCTTGGTCAGAGAAGGATCGAATCCCATCAATGCCAGTGGGGAGGCACGACGCCAGGAATGGTGGACAGGGTTTGAGTTGGCAGAAGCAGGGAGGGGTGAGGGCAGCGTGGGATGGGGGTGGTGCGAATACGAGGCCTGTCACTCCCAATTCTGTTTGAAGTGACCGAGGACATGGCTCTGCAGAAACGGGGAGGATTGCGGAGCCCAGAGCAAGTGCAGGACGAAGGCGCCAATGACCAGGCAGTTGAGGATGACAGAGAACAGCACCACCCCCAGGGTGCCCCCCAGGGATGGGAGCGGCGTGTGGGCGAGCAGCCAGGTGTGACGGCCCGACATATCCAGGACTATGGCCTCCAGCTGAAAGTGGGTACCCACAATGGCACAGATATGGAATAGTTGGTGGCTGTGACCTGGGTGAGTGGGCGACAGAGAGACACAGGCAGAGTGAGAGTGAGAGAGAGAGAGAGAGAGAGAGAGAGAGACAGAGAGACAGAGAGACAGAGAGACACAGAGAGAGACAGAGTGAGAGAGAGAGAGAGAGAGAGAGACAGAGAGAGAGGCAGAGAGAGATAGAGTGACAGAGAGACAGAGAGACAGAGACAGAGCGAGAGAGATAGACAGAGAGAGAGAGAGAGACAGAGAGAGACAGAGTGAGAGAGAGAGAGACAGAGACAGACACATAGATGGAGAGATAGAGAGACACAGATGGAGAGACAGAGACTGGCAGAGACAGAGCGAGAGACAGAGCGAGACAGAGCGAGAGAGAGAGACAGAGCGAGAGAGACAGAGACAGACACAGACACACAGATGGATAGACACAGAGGTACAGATGGAGAGACAGAGAGAGACAGAGAAAGAGAGAGAGACACAGATGGAGAGACAGAGTGAGACAGAGACAGAGAGACACAGAGAGGGAGAGAGAAGAGACATACACAGAGCGAGAGAGAGGGACGGAAAGACAGAGTGAGTAATTGAGGGTGGAGACAGAGAGAGAGAGACAAACACACACACACAGACAGAAAGGCAGTGATGATGGAGGAACATAAGAGAGACAGAGAAATTGGGGGTGGAGAGAGAAGGGGAGACAGACAGAAAAAGAGAGGAGTGGGGGAGAGAGAGAGAGAGGCAGAAAGAGGGAAGTGGAGAGAGTGAGACAGAGAAAGGGGCAGAGAGAAAAGAGGGTGGCAAGAGACAGAGAGTGGGAGGCAGAGAGAGGGCACCGTTAGTTCCAGACACAGCTCAGTCAGCAACTGGGCAAGAATCTCTGCAGAGTGACGGGCACCATGTCTCCCTCTGCCAACCCAGCCTTCCTGTCTCACTCACACATACCTCACCACAAACATTTCCCAGACACACACCCCCATGCACAACACCCAGCGCCGCCCACACACACCACCGCCCACACACACACACACACCCGCCCACACACACCCGTTTCCCTCACACACACCACCGCCCACACACACCCATTTCCCACCCACCCACCCATACCCTCATTTCCCACACACACCCCACGCACACACACACCCATTTCCCTCACACACACCCCCACTTCCCACACACCCATCCACACTCATCCCGATTTCCCACACACACCCATTTCCCACACACACACACCCACCCACACACATCCATTTCCCTCACAGACACACCCATTCTTTACAGACACACACATACGTCCACACACACACACACACACACACACACACACACCCACACACCGGCCCACACACACACCCATTTCCCACACACATACACACCCCGCCCATATACACCTCCATTTCCCACACACACACCACTGCCCACACACACACATTTTCCTCACACACACCCCCTCCCAGATGCACCCATTTCCCTCTCACACACCCACACACCCGCCCACACGCACCCCCATTTCCCTCACACACACGCACCTGCCCACACACACCCCCATTTCCCACACACACACACCCATTTCCCTCACACACACACACCTGCCCGCACACACCCCCATTCCCCCCACACACACACCTATTTCCCTCACACACACATACCCCTGCCCACTCACACCCATTTCCCTCACACACACCCCAACCCACATACACCCATTTCCCTCACACACACACACCCCCGCCCAGTCACACCCATTTCCCTCACACACGCACACACCCATTTCCCCCCACACACTCTCACACACATACCCCCACCCATACACACCATTCCCTCACACACAATTACACACACACACCCATTTCCCTGACACACATACACACCCGCCCACACACACACCCATTTCCCTCACACCCGCCCACATCCACCCATTTCCCTCACACACACACATCCCCGCCCACACACACAAATGCACACACACCCATTTCCCTAAAACACACACACCAGCCCACACACACACCCCCATTTCCCTCTCTCTCTCACACACACACCCATTTCCCTCTCACACACTCACACACACCCATTTCCTTCTCTCTCTCACACACACACACATTTCCCTCTCTCTCACACACACACACCCATTTCCCTCTCTCTCTCACACACACACACCCATTGCCCCCTCTCTCTCACACACACACCCATTTCCCTCTCTCACACACACACCCATTTCCCTCTATCAAACATACACCCATTTCCTCTCTCACACACACGCACCCATTTCCCTCTCTCTCAAAAACACGCACACACACACATTTCCCTCTCTCTCACACACCCACCCCCACCCACACACAGCCATTTCCCTCACACAAACACATCCCCGCCCAGACACACACACCCATTTCCCTCTCACACACGCACCCATTTCCTTCTCACACACACACACACCCATTTCCCTCTCTCACACACACACACACCCATTTCCCTCTCTCTCTCACACACACACACCCATTTCCCTCTCTCTCACACACACACGCACCCATTTCCCTCTCTCTCACACACACACACACCCATTTCCCTCTCTCTCACACACACACACACACTCATTTCCCTCTCTCTCGGTGGGCTGAATGGCCTAATTCTGGTCCTATTTAGGCAACTACAATCATGCAATGATCTGCATTTCACCTGCCACTCTCTCCATCCCAACCCAAGCTTTATTTTTTAACTTGCTCCATTCCATGGTTTCACACATGGCAACAGATCAGTCTTGTCTCCACCATAACTCCATTCTCTCTTTTTTAATCATTTTTTTTCGCACCAGCCTGCTCAGAGATGTTATGACATGTGAACCTGGAGCAGATGGGGCTTCAACCCGGGCATTGCCACCTCTCCACATGGTGACTACACTCTGCATGTAAAAACATTGCCTATGACTTTTTAAAATCTCCCTCCTCTCGCCTTAAAAATATGCCCTGTGGTCTTGAAATCCCCCACTCCAAGGAAAAGACAGCTACTATTCACCTAATCTATACCTTTCATGGCTTGAGAAACCTTTCTAAGGTCACCCCCTCAACTTTCAATGTAAAAAGCCCCATCCTATCCAGCCTCCCCTTGTAACTCAACCCTCCATTCCCATAATAGCCTGGTAAATCTCTTCTGAACCCTCTCCAGCTTCATAACCAGAACTGGACTCAGTGCTCCACAGAGTAACCAGATGTTGTTGAAACACATGTAAAAGTCGACTTCAGCATAATTTATCATAAAATAATCAGGCCAAAATAGTTACTTAATCTCGTGTTTGTGTTTGGTGACCACACTGCTTCTTTGGAAGTGTGACCCTTGGCATTAACCACATTATGGACTAATGTGGACATCTCCCTAATCTGCACATCTCCCGTTGCTTTCAAGAGTTAACAGGTTAGCAACACAATGATATTGTCCCTCTACGTTCTGTCTCCAGGCTGTGATGGGATGTTGGGTACCATTCAACCCAGACGTTTGATATTTCTCCTCATATTACAAGATAAACTGCAAGAGGACGATGACAGGCTCCTGGTGCGGATTTAGGGGCGAGTGAATAATGTGGACTGGCCAGAATGCAAGCGAATAGCATAACTGTAATTGATTACTGATTCCTAATCCTCTGGCTTCTGTGGCCTGAAACTTGCAGAGCAGACTGGAGGACACTGTTAAAACGGACATAACGTTATTTATGTTTATTTATGAACTATCAATAGCGTGTTTTTATTATTCACTCACGGGGTGAGGGCGTCGCTAGCCAGGCCAACCCTAATTGCCCAGATGGAAGTTAAGAGTCAACCACATTGCTGTGTGGAGTTACATTTAGGCCAGACTCGGTAAGGATGGTAATTTCCTTCCCTAAAGGACATTAGTGAAAACAGATGGGTTTTCCATCAATCAACATAGATTCATGGTCATCATTAGACTCTTACTCCGAGGTTTTGCTAGTTTAAATTCCACCATCTGCCTCTTTCTGGGATCTCTCCATTTAAGGGAGTCAAGGGTTCGAGGGAAAGGGTAGGAGAGTGGATGCTAGGGATGTCAGATCAGACACGATCCTGTTGAATGATGAAGCAGGCCCGACGGGCAGATTGGTCCACTCCTGGTCCTAATTCTTGTGCTCTTGTGCCATCAGAAGATAAAAAAACCGAGCAGAGCTTTACAATCGGGCAAAAGACAACACGTTGTTAGTTCCACACCCTTCACTTAGACTGTTGCAACTAGAATAACTCGAGAGTTTTGCAGTTTCAAAACAGGTACTGCATAATGTTGAGCTGTGCAATATAAAGCTATTTTTTTAATGAGTGAGTGGGAGAAATCAAACCTGCGTTGCATTAACAGTCTTTGAGTAAAAGAATATCTGTCTGACAACAGCCCCCAAATGTGCCCAGCTGCAACGTGCTCAAAAGTAAAGTGACAGAGTGGCAACAGAGGGAAAGCGTCCAAAGTGTACAGACACAAAGCATCCATCTCTCCCTCCTCACTTAGGAAAATGAAATAAATGTTAGCAGCAAAATTAGAAATAATTCGAAAACAAGGTAAGAACTGGGTCTTTCTGATTGAGATAACGGCAAATGGCATTCGTAGAGTCATATAGCATTTCAGTGCATCGAGTCTGTGTCAACCGATCTCCACTCTTTCTGCTTCCCACCACTTGGCCCACAGTCTCAGCTAAAACCACAGGGACTGTTGATTTCCTGAACTTTGTTTATCTTATCCTCATTATTTTCTGTCCAATGCATGTGCATTAAATGTGCTTGGGAACACCAAAACTTTCAAGTTCCCCTCAGAGCCACACACGATTCTGACTTGGAAGTATGTCGCCATTCCTTCACTGTCGTTGGGTCAAAACGCTGTAATTCCTTCCCTAAGAGCATTGAGTGTCAATCTACACCAGATGGACTGCTGCAGTTCAAGAAGGCAGCTCAGCACCACCTTCTCATGGGGCAACCAGGGATGGGAAATAAATATTGGCCAGCCAACGGCGCCAACATCCCACAATTTTCTTTATACTCTAATGTCGTTTACCTGATGTAATCAAGTGTTGTGTTTGTGTGTGCGTGTGTTTGTGTGTGTGTGTGTGTGTGTGTGTGTGTGTGTGTGTGTGTGTGTGTGTGCGTGTGTGTGTGTGTGTGTGGTTTGGGAAATTGAAGAGGAGAGGTAAGTTGTTGAATAATAGATGATGTCTTATTTCTTTGTTCTCCTCTTGTTAATCTTAGCTATGTTATTAAAACAGTTGTTTTGCCATTACTGATAAAGCTCGAAGTGAATTCATTTGTTCTGAGTCAAGCAAATTTCTCATTTTGACAATCTGAGTGGAGTTTGACACTTTCATACTTTTTTCAAACTGTTTGCAAAACGGAGCTGCGGGATTACTGATGAACTCTTTCAAGTGATGACATAGGGACCCATTCTGGACCACTTCTGAAGGGCAGATGGGTTATATGCACGGTTATCCTATGGAAATCCCAATTTAAGAGACTCTGAAGGAATTGCTGAAATGTCTGAATTCTCCAAAGCTATCTGGTGAAGAATCCGATGGGTACAACTGGCATTAAGAAAGTAGTTTCAAAATGTCTCGCTACTAAAATCCTATTTTAAAGCCAAAGTCATCATTCAACTGACAAGCAAATGTACCTTGCACTCCCTCATAAATGCACAAACCTCTGACCTATTTACATCCACACATACAGTGAATCCACGCTCCACTTCCCCAGGTTCCAAAATACAAAGATTCTGGACTCAACCATCCATGTCACACTATCTAACACACACTTTCCCCACACCCGTCACACCCATCACAGCTGTCTACATCCCTTCGCCTGCCCCCATCCCCATCCCCATCGCCAGGCCTGACAGCAAACTTTGGAGTTGGAACCAATACATCCCACCTCAGATTTTGACCCGTCTCCCCTTGCCCCACCCCTTTGAGATCAAAATCTCCTTAGCTCCCAAGACCTGACACAAGCCCCCACTCTCCCTACCCCAGTCCTCTTGGCTGGCACGATATCAACACACACCTACTTGCTCCATCACTGATGCTCAGTGGCATTATTTTTGTTCTTTTCTGAAAGTGTTCCACTCATTGTATCTGTTTCGGTGATTGTTAAATTGAGTTGGAAAAGAATTCATTTTAATCATATCCAAATATATATGATGAGAACCTCCTGGCTGACACAATAGAAGGTTGACACAGTTTATGATTGTCTTGATCGTGAGAGCACACAGAAGACAAATTAAACTAAACCATTACATTTGATTTGCTCACTAATGTATTGGAGTTGATAATTCCAGCAATGCTCAAATGAGACTAGAAAAATATTACAAAATGTGTGAAATTAAGAGTTTATGCCCTTAGATTTCTGTAATAGGATTTTATAATATTTGGGTTTACACTGAAGCTGACAATGTTATTTGGGGTTAAAGGATGCTATAGCTATATCAGTGCATTAAACGATGACCATGTTCGGGGTGTTCAGAGGACTTGTGAAGACAAGCAGATTAGGTTGTTGATAGAAGTTTAAAGTTGTTCATGTAATGCTGTTTGAGAAGAAATTATGTTACAAGGTGGGGTGAGGACAAACTATTGGACAGAGATGTCGAGAAGGACTCTCCTTCATGGTAACCTCAGCTGGTGTACAAATTGAATTACTATCGCTCTGCATCACAAACCAGCTGCCAAGCCAAGTGATCTCACCTATTCCACACCCCTCCCCCGAATCAGAATGTACATCCAACTGAATTAATGCCAGTCTAATTGTTTTAATCAAAAAATCATGTTCAGGTTTTTGAAGTTTTACAAATTAATACCAGAGAGAATTATATTATATTCGTATGGGTTTGCCTCAGCTGTTGGAATCTGTTCTTTTCGTCATACCAAGCTAACTTGGAAAATAAATGTCAGAAGTATGCTGTCCCTGTGGAGATATTGCTGAGTATAAACACTCTGGGAAAATAGCATTTCAGCCTTTCTGTCATAGCGATTGCTTTGAGCAGGGAAGGAGGAGTTTATTCCCAGAGAAAATGCATCTTCTCAGGCAATCAATTGCAAAAATATCCTACACAATCCTTGCAATGGTTGGTGTCCCTGGTAAGTGACCATTACCATTGAAGTTGCATCGATTTGCATCAGGGAAGGTTTCTGCTTTTGTGTTGGAGAATGTTGTACATTTTATTACTAAAACTAGTTATATCGAGGCATTGTTCAGAGAAGTCAATGCATTATTTGTCGTTCTATGTGGCATCAGCATTTTTTGTTCACTTGCCTCAACTAAAAGAAAGACTCTGATCGTGGTTCACAGGCTTGATGAATTATAAGAGTTTCAAACGCTATTAGGATAATGTTACGAAACATAGAACATAGACTCAGGGTTTGGTCATTTGGTCCTTTGAACTTGCTCCTCCTTTCAATGTCATCATGATTGCACATTCAACTCAGCTCTCACTTGCTCCCCCAATATTCTTTGATCCCTCTAGAACTATATATCTACGTCCTTCTCAAAGGCATTCATTGTTTTGGCTTCAAATATTTTCTACAGCCGAGATTTCCACAGACTCAGTAGTCCAGATGAAGACATTTCTCCTCATCTCAGTCCTATCTTGTGTCATTAGACTGTGAGCCCTGGTTCAGGACTCCATCAGGAGCATTCCTCCTGCATTTATCATCTTAGCTCATGTTATAACTTTGTGGGTTGATCTCAGGAGTTGTCTTAATCAGAGTAAAAGGAGGTTTCCCTCTTACCATTGATGGACTGAGTGCTGGGACACCTTCAAACCAGAGCAGGGATAATTGTCAGGCAATGGTTTACTTTTGCATAAAATAAACTGGGTCCATGAGAGCCTCCCATGCTGAAGCATAGTTCAAATCTGTTGTTACCCTCGCTTGGATAACGTTCTCAGTCAGCACCAATGTTTCCTAACTCAGGCAGCAGTCAAAACATTGTGATGGGTCACATGGTAGCTCAGTGGTTAGCACTGCTGCCTCACAGTGCCAGGAAACCGGCTTCAATTCCAGCCTCAGGCAACTGTCTGTGTGGAGTTTGCATACTCTTCCCGTGTCTGCTTGGGTTTCCTTCTTGTGCTCTGGTTTCCTCACAATCCAAAGATGTGCAGGTTAGGTGAATTGGCCATGCGAAATTGCCCATAGTGTTCAGGGGTGTGTAAGTTAGGTGCATTAGTCAGGAGTAAATGTAGAGGAATGGGTCTGGGTGAGTTACTCTTTGGAAGATAGGTGTGGATTTGTTGGGCTGAAGGGCCTCTTTCTGCACTGCAAGGATTCTACAGAGTAATAATTTTGTGATTGTCCACTGACACGAGGAAGGGTCTGAGATGCGTGGGATGTAATATCTGTGCATGGGATAGGGTGTGCCTTATACCTACAAGTGTCTGGGTACATTGAGAGACCTCCTGTTTGGAGGGAATGCTCCAAATTCCTTCTGGTGACGATACAAAATTTCCTCAATTATGGTCCTAGTTTTGATTTTTTTCAGGCGAGTAGATGGAGTCTTATCAATATTGCCTATCCTGTGGAATTTACTTTTCAAGAGTTTTCCCACAGCTACACTTGTCTGGACATCTCTGGATACTTACAATGATATCTTGTCCGAAGGAAGATTATGCAATTCCAATCCAGAGGTATAAGAAAGTGAGGACGGCAGATGCTGGAGATCAGAGTTGAAAATGTGTTGCTGGAAAAGCGCAGCAGGTCAGGCAGCATCCAAGGAACAGGAGAATTGAAGTTTCGGGCATAAGCCCTTCTTCAGGCGGTGGTCCCTCAGAGTGGGAGGATCCAGAGGTATAGCCCAGTCTAGAGGTCTGTCTTAATTTCAGAAATGCTCTATATCAGCATGGTACGTTTTGATCTATAGAATGTTCCCTAGTCTGTGAGAAGTCCTCTGCCTCTGGGAAATTCCCTGCCTCTGAGAGCTGAACTCCTTCCTTGGGAAGTGGTGCAAGTCATGATTGTGGGTCTCCTAAATTGAGCAGTGAATACAGTCCCAGATTTTCTGAATTCTATTGTGCCTTCTTATCCATTTCTTTCCAGGTTCTGGGTAGCTGGTTCAGCTTTATTAAATTGCTAAATTGGAGAGAGACTAAGGCTGTTGTTGAGACTTTTTAACTTTTGAACATCTGATACCAATCCACTGGTTTTTACTGTTGTATTTCATCTCTAATTGTCTGGGCGCAAATATCTGGAATGCGATGATTCCCAGTTCTCATACGTTTCTCTCTTCTGTTTTGCAGTTAATTTGATATCGATTGTGATCCTGTCCCTGGTAAAGTGTGGTCTCTCTAACTGCACCATTCGCTATCTCGGAGCTATGGCAGTAGCAGATCTCTCTGTCATTATCACTGAGGTTGTATTAAGACAATTCAATTGGTATTATTTCCCAGTATGTTTCCTGGATATCATCCCTGTGTGCCGCATCTGCTATATCCTCATGTATGCAGCAAGAGACTGTTCGGCCTGGTTCACGGTCACTTTCACCTTCGATAGATTTGTTGCTATTTGTTCTCTCAGGCTGAAGAGGAAATGTTGCACTGAAAAAAAACTGCAACCATAATTCTTGCAACAAGCTGTATTCTGTTCTGTTTAAAAAACATCTCTTATTACTTTGTATATGAGCCTGTGAAAATAATTAACAATGTCCCCTGGTTATGTAATGTGAAATCAAGCTATTATGCAGAGGCCGCATGGGTGGCATTTGACTCGTTTGCTGTGGTTTTAAGCCCATTGCTCCCGTTTGCTTTAACACTTTTGTTGAACTTTCTAACTGTTCGACACATTTTGACAGTCAGTCAGGTCTGCAAGGCCCTAAGAGGTCAAACGAAGAGAGGGAATCCCAGTGACCCAGAAATGGAAAACAGAAAGAAGTCTGTGATTTTACTTTTTGCGATATCAGGAAGCTTCATACTTTTGTGGCTGGTGTATGTCTTACATACCTTTGATATTGCAGACCAATTAGATCGTGATTCATTTTGCACCTTCGGGCAAATTGGATTCATGCTGTCTAATTTAAACACCTGTATAAATACATTTATCTATGTGACAACTCAGTCCAAATTCAGAGGTCATTTCAAAAGCATGATGAAATATCTGCTTCCATCGACCATTCAATTAATCAATGCATCAAACAGAAGATGGCAAACCAAACACCCAGCAGATACAAGCAAGCTGTGAAGTCAACAGGATCAAAACTAAGGGGCATGATGAGATTTATAGGTATTGAGAAATGAAAAGACTTTGTTCTGAGCAGTGTGACAACGCTAGGGCTTTGAAAGGTGTATTTAGTCCTTTTTTGAGCAGAAGTTATAAAACAAAGGTTCTGAGTTCTCTGTTTAGATCCAATAAAGTAAATACTTTGTGAAACCTTGGGCTATGTTCTAAGTTGGAACAATAGAAGTTGTCTAAATGAAAGGTGCAAGCTGCCATAGAACCAGGATTTTTAGTTTTACTGTTTCAGTTGCAATTATTGGGTCTTAAACATGGGTTGAAGCTGCAGTATATCTCTCCATGCTGCTCTGTCTCAGAGTTTTCTATTGATGTTTTTCCTCTTGCTGCAGGTGTTGCATGTGAGACAATGTATCTTTCTGAACTTGTCTTTTGTCAGATGTTTGTTTATGGGATATTACTGAATTGAAACAGTCACTGTTCAGTAGTAAATAAAAATATCTATCATTCTGTTTAGTGCACCAATGGAGTTATTCGAATTTCTTTCCTATTGTTGTATTTCAGCAAAGGTGTATGAATAAAGTGTGTTTTGCCTAACTTCAAGGAAGTTTAACCAATCCAATTGCATCTGGAACACAACACCTTACATGTGCCTTTAAAATAAGAAAAGGTTGGGGTCCAGAGTATGCTCGGAATATATTTTAAGGTTTTTAGTCTGGTCTATAACAATTGGGAGTTCTTGCCAGGATCAAAATTTCTAATTCCAAGTTGGGTTGAGGATTGTTGGACTCAACGACAGTGATCGAAGTGTTTGATGTGTTTTATACATAATGGGTGTTGAATTCAGTTGATTTAAACAAGGCCTTGGGTAACAATGCCTCTTGCATTCACTAAGAGTCTTCTAGGAGTCAAAGAAGTCACTTCAGGATTTTCATGGAAAATGATCAAGGCAAACTTTGGAATTGGCAAAACAAGCTGGAATTGGGGCTGTGTGTGTCCAAAAGGAAATTGGAAATAATTGTGGCAATCACGCAGCATTTACAATTGCCAGGAATGCCATCAGAATCTTTGGAAATGGCTAAAATATAATTGAAACGGAAGCGTTTGAATGTGAAAGGGAATGGCAACAGTTTGAATTGTGATTAAAAGCAGAGGAATGCCCTCGCAGAAGAAAGGAAGAAAAGGAGAATACTAAAGTTGGGATAAAAGAATGCCATTTTTTTCAGTAAGGGATGCACCTAATGAATCTACCAAATTCAGTCCACTTGAATTAGCTTTTGGCCATGAGATGAGAGGACCACTGAAATTAAGGAGAACGTGGTGAGTCAGAGTTCAGAGGCTTCACATTTGGACTATGCATAAAATTTTAGGGAAATATTAAATCGAGTAGGTGAGTTGGTGAGACAGCATTTGAAAATACCACAGCATATGATGAAAGAGTAAGCAGACAACCAATCAAAAACTTAGCATTTTGCTAATGAATATAAAATACAGAGTATTGGTGCTAATTCCAGTGCCATGTGTACTTTTGAGGGCAAGGATCGGTGGCCTTATCGAATTTAAAGGAAATTGAGTGAGGTGAACTACTTGATAAGAATACCAGGTAGAAAGAACTCTCCAGGTTTCTTTTGTGCCATGTGAATGTGCTCAAAGATATTTTGACAAGGAAGGAAAGCAAAAGGAGAATGGTGTATTGGTTACAGTGAAACGTGAAGAACGAAGTTCGGATGATTCTGAATTGGACATTCCTCAAATTACCCAGGACAATGAGGAAGTTCTCAAAAATTCGAATAAATTACTGAGTTACATTCCTGAATAAAATCAAAATGGCCTGAAACAATTGCTCCAATTACGTGGAGAGACACGTGGGATTACTCTGGGAAGTACTAATCTAATTACACATGCTGTTCCAGTTAAGCAACATCCTGATAGATTTAAAAGGGTTGTGAATCCATGGTGTTCGTTGCCCCAGAGTGCAGTGGACAACAAGCTGATGATTAAATGTAAGGACGGATTAAATCGATTTTGAAGTAAAGATTTGTTAAAATCTTATGGGGAGCAGGGCAGCCAAGTGAAGTGAAGGTCGCCATGCGATAAATTGTTATTTTATTGCATAGTGCAACATGCTCAAGTGTCTGAACGGTCTACTCATGTTCTAATGTTCAAGATCTCCTATGAGGGAAAGATGTGAGCGATGGTCAACTGGACAGTAATGGCGTGGAAAATTGGAAAACAGAAATAAGACATGAGCTAAAGGGCGAACAGTGATATTTAGCTTGAGATTATTGATGAGAGGACGAGAACATTCTCAGCAGTGGTGACCCACTCTCAGGAAGTGGCAACGAGAGGGTTGGACTAGTCAACATGAAGTGTCAGGTATTGTCATTTGCTGGGAAAAAGGTTTGTACTTGGCAACATATTACAGTATTAATCCAAGATTTCACTGAATTAAAATTCCAACATCTGCTGCGATGTGATGTAAACCCGCATCTGCGGAGCATTACCTGTGTTTCTGTGTTAACAGACTGGCATGAATACCACTATACCACCACTTCCAATCTCGTGCATAGATTTCGATCACCCGTTGAGTTTTTGTGTTCCATTTGTCTATGTGTTTGCTCATCTGTCTTACCCTCTGTCAAACACTCTGTCTCTGTCTGTGTCTCACCCTTCTCTTGCTCTCTCTCTCCCTCTCTCACTCTCACTCTTTGTCTCTCTCTCTCTCCCTTTCTCCCTCTCTCTCCCTCTCTTTCGCTCTGTCTCGCCATCACACCCCCCCTCCCCATTTTGGAACGTTCATGATTCTGCATCACGTCATCTGAATAAAGATTCTGATTGATGATATGTGAAAGACCTCAAGAAGTGCCTTATTATTTTAATAGAGTTATAAATACAAATGCGTATCACTGTTTGCTGCTCTCTGCCACTGACTCATTGTTCATCATTTTCCCTTATTGTCACTCAATCTGAATTATAACCGAATTATTTCTTTCTTTCTCTCTGCATGTATGTATGTATCTATCTATGTGTGTCTCTCTCTCTCTTTCTAGAACATAGAACATTACAGTACAGGCCTTCAGTCCTCGATGTTGTGACGACCTATGGAACCAGTCTGAAGTCCAATTATCTTGCACTATTCCATTTTCATCCATATGGTCACCCAATGACCAATTAAATATCCTTGAAGTTGGCGAGTATACTAATGCTGCAGGAAGGGTGTTCCACGCCCCTACTACTCTCTAAGTAAAGAAACTACATCTGACATATTTCCTATATCTACCACCCTTCAATTAAAAGCTATGTCCCCTCGTGCTAGCCATCGCCATCCAAGGAAAACGTCTCACACTGTCCACCCAATCTAACCCACTGATGGTCTCATTTGTCATAATTAAGTCAACCTCTCAAACTTCTTCTGTCTAACGAAATCAGCCTCAAGTGCCTCAGCATTTCCTCATAAGACCTTCCCTCCATACCAGGCAACATTTTTAGATTTAATTACTTACAGTGTGGGAACAGGCCCTTTGGCCCAACAAGTCCATACCGACCCGCCGAAGCGCAACCCACACATACCCCTACATTTACCCCTTCACCTACGGGCAATTTAGCACGGCCAATTCACCT
The DNA here is from genome assembly GCF_047496795.1 of Chiloscyllium punctatum. Classification (NCBI taxonomy): domain Eukaryota; kingdom Metazoa; phylum Chordata; class Chondrichthyes; order Orectolobiformes; family Hemiscylliidae; genus Chiloscyllium; species Chiloscyllium punctatum. Next base: position 11,798,634 of record NC_092766.1, read on the forward strand.
GACCTGCACATCTTTGGACTGTGGGAGGAAACCAGAGCACCTGGAGGAAACCGACACAGACACCGGGAGACACTGTGCAAACTCCACACAGTCAGTTGCCTGAGGCGGGAATTGAACCCGGGTCTCTGGTACTGTGAGGCAGCAGTGCTAACCACTGAGCCACCGTGCCGCCCATCCTGGGCAACCTCCTCTGAACCCTTCCCAAAGCTTCCACATTCTTCCTATAATGAGGTAACCAGAACTGCATGCAATATTCCAAGTGTGGCCATAGCAGAGTTTTGTACAGCTGCAGCATCTCTCTTACTTTTAAAAGAGTTATAAATACAAGTAGATATCGCTATTTTCTCCTCTCTGTCACTGACTCATTGTCTATCAATTTTTTGAATTATCATTCAGTCTCAATTATATCCGAATTCTCTCTCTCGCGCACACACACACACACACGCACCCACTCACACACACACATACACACACTCACACCCACATCCTCTCTCTCTCCTCTCTTCTCGCACACCACCACCTGCACCCCCCACCCCCCCACCCACCCCACACCCCCTCCCCTCCCCGCCCACCAAAATTAACCATCTCAGGGTCCCTGGGCAAGCCTTTAATCTAACTTTTTCTTGTGCTTGTTTCTCTCATGAGTTCGAGGGTCTGGATAATAGCTGTTGAGATGAACAAGACTTGCAGAGCAATGTGTAGGGATAATGTGATTGCACTGGAGGGGCTGCAGAGGAGATTCACCAGGATGTGGCCTGGGATGGAGCAGTCGCACAGAATCGTGGAATGATGCAGTGCAGATTAGGCCCTTGATTTTGCATTGTCAAAAAATACATTCAGCTTTCCAAATCTATGAAAAGAGGTTGGATTGGCTCGGGTTGTTTTCTGTAGCGCAGAGAAGGCTGAGACATGTCCTGATATGAATGTTAAAGATCATGAGGGCTATAGACAGGGTGGACAGAAAGTGGCTACATACATTAGTTGAAGGGGTAATAATGAGGGGGTCTTACTTTTAAGATAGGAAGAAATGCAGGAGGCTTTGAGGTAATTTGAGGACTTGTTTTCACCCAGAAGGCAGTAGGATGTCTGAAATACACTGCCTGGGAGCGCAAGAGAGGCCAGAAACATATACCCTTTACAACAAAGTACATGGATGAGTACTTGGGACAAAGTGACAGAAAGAGGAATTAGTGTGGATAGGTCAGTACTGCCTGGATGGGCCGGGGAGACACTGCTGTTCTGCATGACTCGATAACGTCTGATCTTCCAAAGGTGAGGCTTTCAGTCAACAGTAGTTTAAAGAGAGGGAAGGGAGATTATACAGGTGGAGTGAGATGAGGCAAACTGGAACTGAGGTTTAACTGAGGATGAGGGGAACTGAAGAAGTAGGGAGCTGAACATGAGGGTTAAATGAAGATGAGGGCTAATGCAGTTATGGGTAACTGAAGAAGAGGGGAGATGAAGATGAGGGTTAGCGGAAGATATGGAGAACCGAAAATTAGGGGAAATCAAGATGTGTGAAGGAAAGGGCCAACTGCAAATGAAGGATACTGGTCATGTGCGGAATTAAAGGTGAGGTGAGGGATGAAAATCTTATTCTCATGAATTGGTTTCAAGCAGTTTCCAGTGTAAGAGGAGAAGTGACAGTCAAAAAATGTAGGGTGGAGTTCCAACTGTTCCAGCTGATGGTAGACCAAGTAACAGATTGCAAAGACAATGAGTTTATCATCTGGATATCAAACAGCCTTGAATTCATAAGGTGAATGTATCTGAGAGGTATCTAGAGCTGGGAAATTAATGACTAAGGGTAGTGGGTAGGGAGGAGGAGGAAGTGTATTGTGAAAGGTTTGATTCAAACCAAAGGAGGGCATTTTAAATATACTTGCCTGGGAACCAGTGTTGAAAAGAGATATAGTTTGACTGGGCTATGGATTGAGCAGCGAAAAATGCTGCCTAGTTTTGAATCACTTTATTTGGTGGAATTTGTCAAGAGCCTACAGGACGGGGTTGAGTGTATCAGCAGTGAGGCGGGTGATCTGCTAGAGGTAGGGATGCGCGAACTCATTGATCAGTTCCATTGGGAACTTAAAAGATCGGCTGGGATTTCGGCCTGACCTCCAGTTGTGGACAGACAATTGCGAACACAGACATTGAAGAAAGAAGGGAGTGAATTCACTGAGCAGCTGTCAATCCGAGTTACTGGCATTGTCTGATCCTTCCCTGCAACTGCTCCCATTGCCCTACTGTCTCCCGTGCTAAATCGCGCAGCTGCATGTTTCCAGACATGATCCGCAATTTCTAATGAGAGAAAAAAACAACAGAGTGGTTGCATTATATTTTATTCTTCAGTGGGATGTGGCTGGGTTAGCATTTATTCACAGAGGGCAGTTAAGTGTCAACCACATTGCTGTGGGTTTGAAGACACGTGTAAACCAGACAAGGTGAGGACAACAGATTTTCTTTCTTAAAGTTTATTAGTGAAACAGATATTTCTTTTTCAAGCAATTATTATTCCATGGTCTTCATTAAACTCTAATCCCAGTTTATTTTTTATTGAATTCAAATCATCATCTGCTGTAGCAGGATTTGAACATGAATTGCCCATATCCTTAGGCTTCATATTTAAATGTCATTCATCCAGCCTCAGAATAGCAACTTGACTTTCTAGAGCAGCCCCAATGTACATTTTCAGTTGTCAGTTGGTGTTTTACATCTAAAGTAGAGAGGCATTCTTCTCACACAAAAGATAATGTACCTTGAACAATGTCAACAAACTTTATCGGTGTCATATTTAGTTTTCACTTTCGAGCAGCAAATTGATCAAAGATGAAGCTAATTATGAACCAGACACATCAGTCGCTGGCTGCCAAAGTCAGGACATAGATGATTCTGCGCACATGGGTGAGGTCGAGCACAGACTTTGAGAAATAATAAATGATGATTTGCCTCACATTCCTCACAGAAGGAGCATAATTACCATTAAAAACATGCAAGAGAGAGAGAAGCAGAAAATAAAATACTGAAAGCTATTCAGCAAACCTTTTTGATGGCTGTGTCTCCACGAAGAGAATGCTAGTAATTTCACGAAAAAAGCCTATTTTTAACGTACCATATTATCAAATACTGTGATAAATGGGTTTCAGTGATGGTATGATGTTAGGTATATCAGCTGTATGTCCCACAGGCTGGTAGACCATATCATACAACCCATCTCATTGACTCTTTCAGACGGTGGGACAAAGCAGGACTCTGTACTGGACAAAAAAGAATGCATGTGTAAGAGAGAGGGGATGTCTGTGAAACAGAGAGCTTGCCTGTGAGAGACAGTGTCATTGTGTGGGAGAGGCTGTGAGTGCGTGTGAGAGAGTGCGAGCAAGAATATGTGTGCTGACAGAGACAGATTGTGAGAGAATGTGTACATAGAGCATGAGCAGGTTGGATCGGAAGTCCCGTATGGTGTGTTGCCTGCCTGGTGCCAGGGTGCAGGACATCTCTGACTGGCTTGAAGGGGTACTGGAGCGGGAGGGGGAGGATCCAGTTGTTGTGGTCCCCTTTGGGACTAACAACATAAGGAAGGGTAAGATGGAGGACCTGTTTGGGGGTTAATGAGCACTAGGAATGAAATTAGGGAACAGGTCCTCAAGGGTCATAATCTCCGGATTAATGTTGGAGCCATGTGCAAATTGACTTAGAGACAAGAAAATTAGGGAAGCAAACACGTGGCTAAGGGAATGGCGTGGGAAAGAAGGATTCCATTTCATGGGGCATTGCGTCTATTTTGGAACTGAAGGGGATCTGTACCAGTGAGACCGTCTCCAGCTGAACCAACCTCGACCAGCGTTCTAGCGAAAAGGATAAATAGAGTGGTCACCACGTCTTTAAACTTGCGAGTCGGGGGAAGGGAAAGGGAGTGCAACAGGATGCAAGGTGATAAATGAAAAGGTAAGCAGCAGGTTGACATGAATGCAGGAGTGTTTAAGTTCAAGGCAGACTATAAAAGAAGCAAAAATAAAGGATAACTCAGGAGATATTAGAGATGTTATGAATCATAACGGTAAGAAAGCTAGCATAAAGGCATTTCGCCTGAATGCTCATAGCACTTGTAACAAGGTTGATGAGTTAACAGCACAAATCATTGTCAGTCAATAAGATTTGATAGCCATCACAGAGACTTGGTTGCAGAATGGTCATGGCTGGGAATTAAATGTCCAGGGGTACCAGGCTATGTGGAAGGACAGACAGGAATGCACGGGACGTGGTTTAGCTCTGATATTCAAGGACAACATCAGGGCGATGCTGAGAGATCACATAGGTGCTTTGGAGCATGAGGCTGAATCCATTTGGTGGAAATTAGGAATTCCAAGAAGAAAAAGTCACTGATAGGCGTAGTCGATAGGCCATCAAATAATAACATCACATTGTGATGGGAAATAAACAAGGAAATAACTAATGCATGCAAAAATGCTACAGCTATTATCATTGGGGGTTTTAATCTGCATGTAGATTGGTCGAACAGCTCAGTCAGGGCAGCCTTGAGGAGGATTTTGTTGAGTGTATCTGTGATAGTTTTCTTGAACAGCATGTAATGGAACTGATGAGGGAGCAAGCTATCCTAGACCTGGTCCTATGTAATGAGGCAGGAATAACTAATGACCTCATAGTCAGGGGTCATCTTGGAAGGAGTAATCACAGTTTGGTTGAATTTTAAAATACAGCTGGATAGTGTGAAGATAAAATTCAATACCAGGGTCCTGTGCTTGAATAAGGGGGACGATGATAGAATGAGGGAGGACCTGGCTAAAGTAGACTAGAAACAGAGGCTTTGTGGTGTGACAGTTGATGAGCAATGGATGACCTTCAACGAAATTTTTCAAAGTGCTCAGCAAAAGTATATTCCAGTGAGAAGGAAGGACGGCAGGAGGAGAGATAATCTGCCATGGGGGTCGGAGGCAATAAGGTGGGTTATCAAAGTGAAAGCAAAGGCATACAAAGTGGCCAAAACTGCAGAAGTCTCGAAGATTGGGAAAACTTTAAAGGTCAACAGAAAGCCACTAAAAGAGCTATAAAGTAAAGTGAGATAGAGTACGACAAAAAATTAGCATAGACTATAAAGAGGGACGGTAAATTTTCTACAGATATATAAAATGAAGAGTGGCTAAAATTGGTCTTTTCGAGGATGAGAAGGGGCAGTAAGTTATGGGATATGATGAAATGGGCTGAGGCATTGAGCAGGTACTTTGCAATGATCTTCACAGTGGAAGATACTAATAACATGCCAAGAGATGAAGTTAGATGTGGACCTGGAAACTCTTTTTGCAGAAGAGTTAGTGTTGGGTAAGCTAAATGAGTTAAGGATGGATAAGTCCCCTGGTCCTGATGGAATGCATTCCAGTGTACTAAAAGAGATGGCGGGAGAAATAGTAGGTGGACTGGCGATAATGTTCCAAAATTCACTGGACTCTGGGGCACTCCAGCAGGTTGGAAAATAGCAAATGTGATGCCACTATTCAAAAAGGGATGTAGACAAAAGCTGGGCAAGTATAGACCAGTGAGGCTTAGACTCTCTGGAGTGGGGAAGATGCTCGAGTCTATTATCAGTGAAGAAATAGCAGGGCATCTCAAACGAAATTGACCCATTTAACAGACGCAGTATGGATTCATGAAGGGCAAGTCATGTTTCACAAATCTTTTGGAATTCTATGAAGATATTACAAGCAAGGTGAACAGTGGAGTTCCAGTGGATGTGGTGTACCTAGATTTCCAAAAGGCCTTTGACAAAGTGCCGCACATGAGGCTGCTGCATAAGATGGTGTTAGGGGCAGAGTATTGGCGTGGGTAGAGGATTGGTCGACTGACAGGAAGCATAGTGTGGGGGTAATGGTGTGCTATTTTGGCTGGCAATCATTGACTAGTGGTATGCCTCAGGAATCGGTATTGGGACCACATTTATTTACAGTTTATATAGATGATTTGAAGTTGGGAACCACATGTTCAGTGTCAAAAATTGCCGATGACACTCCAATAAATGACAGAGCAAAGCACGCAGAGCATTGTGAAACTTTGCAGAGGAACACAGATACATTGAATGAGTGGGCAAAGGTCTGGCAGATGGAGTACAATGTTAGTAAATGTGAAGTCATTTTGGTGGGAGTAGCAACAAAATAGAAGATTACGTGAATGGTCAAAAGTTGCAGCATGCTGATTTGCAGAGGGACCTGGGTGTCCTTGTGTGTGTATCGCAGAGGGTTGGTGTGCAGGTCCAACAAGTAATTAGGAAGGCAAATGGAATTGTGTCCTTCATTGCTGGATGGGTTGAATTTAAAAGCAGAGAGGTAATATTACAGCTGTACAAGATGCTGATGAAGCCACATCTGGAGTACTGTGTGCAGATTTGGTCTCCTTATTTCAGAAAATACATACTAGCACTGAAGGAGTGCAGAGGAGATTCACTGGGTTGATCCCGGAGTTGAGGGTGTTGCCTTATGGGGAGGTGTTGAGTAGGTTGGGATTATATTCATTAGAATTCAAAAGAATGAAGGGGGGATCTTATACAAACATATGAAATTATGAAGGGAGTCGATAAAATAGAAATAGATTGGATGTTTTCACTGGTAGATGAGACAAAGACAAGAGGGCATGGCCTCAAGATTAGAGGAAGCAGGTTTAGAAATGAACTGAGGAGGAACTTCTTCACCCAGAGGGTTTGTGAATCTATGGAATTCCTTGCCCAGGGAAGTAATTGAGGCTACTTCAGTAATCACGTTTAAAGCTAAGGTAGATACTTTTTGTTTGGAAAATAAAGGAATTAAGGGATACGGTGAAATGTGCGACAGTGGAGCTGAGTCCACAAAAAGATTTGCTGTGATCTTATTGAGTGGCGGAGCAGTCTCAAAGGCCCGGGCAGCCTACTCCTGCTCCCAGTTCTTATGTGAGTGAGAGAGAGAGTCATTGTTAATTATCTTGCTCACCTTTTCAAAATAGTTGGTTGTACTTTCCTCTGCAGTTTGTAGATTGTCCGTACACTCTGTTCGAGGTGAATTCGTTCAAAATTTTTTTTTCCAACCTACAAAAAATGGTTTCAAACTTCAGCAAAGTCGACACCAGTTTATCTAAAAGTGGCGTCAAATACTTCTCATCTCTCTGGGAAAAAAAGCACTGCGGACGCTGGAATCAGAAACAAAAGCAGAATTTGCTAAGAAACCCCAGCAGTTCTGGGAACATCTGTGAAAAGAGGAAACAGTGTTAACGTTTCAGGTCCAGCAACCCTTCTTCAGACCTGCTTCTTGCAAGAAAAGGTCGGTGCACTCGCTGGGTGGGTCGGGAGAAGGTGAGAGAAGTAAATGAGATGAAGCCCACCTCTCTAATCTCTGCACTGAACCTGTGTCGGAATTGATGCCGTTATCTTGTTGGGAGCTGTGAGATGCTGCCCTCCCCGAGCAGTAAATTCTTCAGTGTCTTTCTTCAGGCTGCCGATTGCGGTAGCGTCCCTCTGCCAGCAGATGGTGGTATTGTATCACTTTGTTCTGAAGAAGTGTCACTGGACACGAAACGTTAACTCTGCTTCGTCTCCACAGATGCTGCCAGACCTGCTGGGTTTTCCAAACAATTTCTATGCTTTTTTTTCGGTTTATAATTTCCAGCATCCAGTGTTCTTTGTTTAGCTATAATCACAGAAACATGCATTGACCCCCTGCGTCCATTCACCTCTAACCCAAGATAAAAGCTCTACAGCAGCCCGAGGTGAGTTTGGCATTTTCAAAGACGTCAAATCGGCTGTACAATGTTTTGAGAGAATTTTTGAGCTCAAACACACACGACATCATTTTGGATTCTGGGAAAAAGCTTGGGTTTGGGGTTGAGGGAGATGCAAAAACTAAGAATCGGTTTCCCAGCTGAGGCAAAATCACATTAAAAGTGCAATTGGCTTTCGCCATTCCTAACTGGGAATTAGCCCCCTTTCCCCCCCCCCCCCCCCAACGCCGCGGTCTGTGTCTCTCAATGCTGAGGGGACAGGGAGGGGTTGGGTTGGGCAGAGAAGGAGAGGGATGTGGAGAGATGAGGACTCAGGGAGAGGAGGGGAGGAATGTGGGTTGGGGAGAAAAAGCAAAAGGGTTAGGGAGAGGCTTGAGAGAGAGGGATGGAGAGATAAAGGGGGAGATGGGGATCGGAAGGGACTGGGAGGCGATAGGGAGACGAGGGGAGGGGCTGGGTTTGGGAGAGGAGAAGGTGTTGGGGAGAGATGGAGAAGTGGGAGGCGGGGTAGGAAGAGAGAGAGGGGGGTTTGGGATGAGATGAGGATAGGAGAGGGGAGGGATTGGATGAGGAGAAATGGGGAGGGAATGGTGAGAGAGGCGGAGTTCCCTGGTGAGAGTAAGAAGGGGGTGGGGTCGGGGTGGGGAGAGAATAGAGAGATAGTGAAGGGAGAAGTCAAGCGGATGGGGTGAGATAGGAAGAGATGAGGAAGGGGTATGGAGAGCACGGAAAGGAGATCGGGGTGGCGAGAGCATGAGAGAAGGTGGGAAGAGGGGAGAAGGAGTAGGAGGGACAGGAAGGGAGGGAGACGAGGAAGATACAGTCATTACACTGAGCTGACCTGATAATCTGAAAGGCTGATGAAAGCCTCTCAAGTGAAGGCAGGGCTCCCTGTAGCAGAGGGTGAGCAGAGACTGCGCTGGGGTGAAGTGGAGGGGGAGAGGTGTGGAGGTTGATGACACGTTGTCTGAGGCTCGCCTGGATGGAAAGTTGGGGGGTGGGGGAGGTTGTGGTTTGTGGAGATGGAGGGGTGAGCTGGGAGGGTCTCGGTTGTGAGGAGTTGTTTGTAAGGATGGTGTAATGGAATCACTGAGATGCAATGCCTCCTCTCTCGAACAGCGAGGAGGCGGCGATGCTACAGTTCATTTCCAGTTGGTCCAGATGTTCGTGCGCAGGCGCTGAGCGGAGAGCGTGTGAAGTCACGCTCTGGGGCCGAGTGTGAAAGCCACAGGCCGCCCACGGTGCAGGGAGCTCTGCACAGGACAGGCTGATGTTCCATGACCTCAGTTACAGTGCTGCCCGCAACACCACCTCGCTCCCCCCCCAAACACACACACAGCTCTCCCGTCGCCCCGTCCACACACTCACACACCTCTCCCCTCATTCTTCTGCCCTACACAACCCTCTGCCCAAACCCCCGCCCACACACACATCCCTCTCCCTCCATTCATCTCCCCAGACACCCTTCTCCCCATCCTCTCCCACAACGCACCCCTTACCCATTCCTGTCCCCACACCTCTCCCCCACACGCCCCCTCCCCATCCCCTATCCCACACCCACACACCTCCCTCCATTCCTCTCCCCATACACCCCTCTCCACATCTCCTCATCACTAACACACCTCTCCCCCATTCCTGTCCCTCACACACCCCCTCCCCATCCTCTCCTACAAAAACATACACACACAAACGTACCCCTTCCCCATTCCGCTCCCCCACACACCCCTCACCTCATCCCATCCCCTCCCCTACACACACCTCTTTCCCATTCCTATCCCCCACACACCCCTCTCCCACAAACACACACATAAACACACCCCTTCCCCATTCCTCTTGCCCACACACCCCTCTCCCCATCCCATCCCCTCCCCTACACATACCTCTTTCCCATTCCTATCCCCCACACACCCCTCTCCCACAAACACACACACAAACACACCTCTTTCCCATTCCTATCCCCCACACACCCCTCTCCCACAAACACACACACAAACACACCCCTTCCCCATTCCTCTCCCCCCCACACACACACCCGTATCCCCATCCCCTGCCTTACACACACCTCGCCCCCATATCTCACCCCAAAACACCCCACTCCCCATCTCCTCCCCTCCGTACTCACCTCGACCCCATATCTCTCCCCTACAGACTCCACTCCCCATCCCCTCCCACATGCACACCTCACCCTCATACCATTTCCTCATACAGCCCTCTCCCCAGCCCCTCCCCCACAGACACGCACCTCTTTCCCATATATCTGTCCCACATTCCCCTCTCCCCATCCGCTCCCCACACACTCACCTCTCCCCTATACCTCTCTCCCACATACCCCTCTTCCCACCCCCAACCCCACCCATATTTCTCCCCATATCTCTCGGCCATACACCCTTCTCCCAGCTCCACCCCCGCCTCTCCTATCTTTCCCCTACACACAACTCTTCCATCACCCCCTTTCCCCCATACACCTTTCACCCACTCTCTTCCCCCACTGGGGTGATGCTGCCCCTTTTAACAAGGTTAGGTTGCCGATAAAGGTAGAGGTGCTGCTTTGTCTGGAATTTTTTACTTTGAACAATAGCAGGGGCGTCGCCAGTTCTCCCAGTTCAGGTCTTTATTTCTCTCTACTTTGGTTTCTATACCAAGCAGTCAGAAAACTGCTGGAGAACTAGACAAGCAGTTACAGTGAAAAGAGGTTCCATGCTTCAACAGATGCTTCTTGCCTGAACATTATCTCCGAAACCTCTCCTGCCTGTGAGATCCTGTGTTTGAGTTTACCTTTTCCCATGAGATGCGGTTACAGGAAGTTGCAGGGCATTGGAAAAGCTCCTTCGTTAAGTTGTGATATAATTGGTTGGGTTATCAACTAAGCTAAATTATTCTAAGCTCTGTTTTCTGTTGCTCGTGTTTCATACGAAATGTTTAAATAAGTTTTGTTTTTAAAGCTACAGTACTCCTGGAATGTCCACCTTACATCTGCCTTTTAATAAATATCAGTTAGGGTCTGGGCTAACTTCTTAAAATATCTTAATAGGGTCTGGCCTGGTCCATAACAACATTTCCCCTCCCCCACCCCCTCTCTACACACAGACCCCACCCCTCCTCCTGTACATACACCCATTCCATCACTCTCTTCCCCATACACATGCCTCTCCCCTACACTCTCCCCTACTCACACCTTTCCCCCACCCTCTCCCTCTCACACGTATCTCTCTTCCGCACAGACACCTCTCCCTCACTCTCTCCCCATACACGCACTTCTCCCCCACCCCTTTCCCCCACAATCACCCCCATACACCCACCTCTCACCCACCCTCTCCCCTCACTCACATCTCTTTCCCACACAGACACCTCTCCCCCACAATCTCCCCATACATACACCTCTCCCCACCCCTTTCCCCCACAATCACCCCCATACACACACCTCTTCCCCACCCACTCCCTCTCACACACATCTCTTTCCCACATAGGCACCTCTCCGCCACATTCTCCCCATACATACACCTCGCCCCACCCTTTCCCCCACATTCGCCCCTATACACACACCCCTCCTCCACCCCTTTGCCCCACAATCGCCCCCTCCCACCCCCTTCTCCACACACAAAACTCTCCCAACCACTTCCACACAAACACACCTCCAACCACATTCTGCTTTTCACCTCGTTCCCACCCTCTGCCCTACACACACAAATCTCCCCCACACCTTTCCCTCACAACACCCGCCCACACACGCGCAACTCTACCCTTCCCACTCTCACACGCACACTCACACACACGTAGACCTCCCCCAACCCTTTCCCTCATTAACCCCCACAAACAAGTGCACTCACCTGTCTACCTGCGGTTCTCTCCTATCACTGGCCTCCGATTTTGAGCAGGACTCACTAATTCCCAAAATCAGTCACTCCCTTCGTGTCTGACACGCACAGACAAACTTACGAAGCCAGAAGTCGGTCAATATAAGGCAGTTACAAATGATTCTAAGCAGAAATTCAGCTTCCCACAGGGGAGTGGGGAGGAATTGGGGGACTCAATCCCACTGAGAGTGGTGGAAGGGACTGGCAAAGATGCATTGAAGCTGAATAAACACAGGAGGGAGAGAGAAATACAAGGAGAAGGAATAACAAGAGTTTGGAGACAGTTTGTGCGGATCAAGAACACACAGCACGGAGCAGAGGGACCGAATGGCCTATAGCCCACCGTTGCAAATTTTATAAACATGCATTATTTTATTTTAAAAAATATACTGCGCATCTACTACAAAGAGACAGAACTGCGCGGTGAATTTTCCAGTGAGCAGCGGGTAACACGCCTCGGTCAAAATACAATGAGAAACACGAGCCATTGATTGGAACTCCCTTTCCCGTCTCATGTCAAACCCCCATCTCGAGACTGATACAGTGAGAGCCGCTCACCAAATGTCGGGTCATAGTCAGCCTCGTTTGAGAGCCGAGACTCAGCTTAATTTGCTCAGCAAAGCAACGGTCCTCAGTACACACACTGACACACACACACACACAGCACACACACTCTCTCACACATAAATACGCACACACGGACACCCACACACACCTTCTCACACACAGATACACACACTCTCTCTCTCACGCACACACACAAATACACACAGACACACACTCCCTTTCACACAAACACAGATAAAGACACACACTCTCTCTCTCACACACACACACACAAATACACACAGAGACGCACTCGCTCACACACACACAGAGACACACAGACACACTCACACACACACAAAATACACACAAACACACACAGATACACACAGACACACTCACACCCACACACAAATACACACAGGCACACACTCTCTCACGCACACAAATACACAGACACTCTCTCACACACAGTACACACAGATACACACAGAGATACACAGAGACACACACTCTCTCACACACGCACAAATGTACACAGACATACACTCTCACACACAGACACACACTCTCACACACACACAAATACACACAGACACACACTCTCTCACACACAGATACACACAGACACACACACTCACACACATACAAATACACACAGACACACACTCTCACACACACTCTTTCACACACAAATACACACAGACACACACACACACTCTCACACACACACAAATACACACAGACACACACTCACTCACACACAAATACACAAAGACACACGGATTATGAAAAGACTGGGGTGAAATTCCTTTCATAGGTTCTCTCTTCGGAGACAATGTCCTACGAAAATTCCACTCTATCCCCACTGAACATGAAGGTGACTCTGCCCCAGTTTTGTTTTTAAACAGGGCGAGTCAAGGACCAGGGGGAACAATGCCAGAATGAAGGTCACCCGTTGAAGACAGAGATGGGGGTGGAATTTCTCCTCTCCGGGGGTAGAGATGAAATTATTTAGCCCATGAGGCTGTGGAGGCTGAGATGAGGGGGTCTTCAATCAGGAAGGGTTAACAGGGAGACAAACGCAGGGGTCACTGCCCCAGAATAATCACCCAGCACCACCCACCCCTCCTCTCCATTCTGGAATAAGAGGCCATTTGTCCAACAAGTCCACACCGACCCTCCGAGGGTCAACCGATTCCTTACCCAATTACTCTACATTTACGCCTGATACATTCACCTGACCTACATACTCCCTAAATACTATGGGCAATTTAGCACGGTCAATCCACCATGATCTGCACATCTTTGGACTGTGGGAGGAAACCGGAGCACACCAACGCAGACACGGGGAAAATGTGCAAACTCTACACACACACACACACACACACACACACACACACACACACACACAGTCGCCGAGGTTGGGGTCCGTGGTGCTGTGAGGCAGCAACGCTAACCCTTTGCTACAATTAGCCCAGGCCCTTCACTGGGTGCGTTCAACAGTATCCAAATAGGGCGGTGTTATTTGACAGGGAATATCGCAGTCACATTGGAATGTGCTCCCCAAGGGATATCTGAACAGTGTAGAATCCACTGAAGGCAAACAGCACAGAAACAGGCCACTCGACCCATCGCCCATGTGCCCACCGCCGAATGGCCTGTATACTGCTGCTGCAAATTCTTTCAACATGAGGGTGTTTGTGCATCTACTACAAAGAGACAGAGCTGCGCGGTGAATTTTCCAGTGAGCAGCGGGTAACACGCCTCGGTTAAAATACAACGAGAAACACGAGACATTGACTGCAACTGCCTTTCCCGTCTCAAGCCAAACCCCCCATCTCCAGACTGATGCAGTGAGAGCCGCTCACCAAATGTCCGGTCATAGTCAGTCTCGTCTAATACCTTAGATTTAGCCGGTGGGAGGAGGATGCCCAAGGGAATAAGACTGGACAGGATGGAGGGTGATAACAGGAGATGACTTAAACAGTCAAAATCAAACACAAGAGTGTTGGACAAACAACCAGTTAATTTCACATTACCCTCGAAGTGTTAACTTTCTCTCTCTCTCTCACGCGCGCTCTTTCTCTCTCTCTCCCTCTCTTTCTTCACAGGCCCTGCTGAGTTTAAGACCATAAGACAGAGGGGTGGAAGTAAGGCCATTCGGCCCACAGAGTCCACTCCGCCATTCAATCATGGCTGATGGGCATTTCAACTCCACTTCCCCACATTGTCCCCGTAGCCCTTAATTCCTCGAGACACCAAGAATTTATCAATCTCTGCCTTGAAGACACTTAGCGTCCCGGCCTCCACTGCACTCCGCGGCAATGTATTCCACAGGCCCACCACTCTCTGGCTGAAGAAATGTCTCCACATTTCTGTTCTGAATTTACCCCCTCTAATTCTAAGGCTGTGTCCACGGGTCCTAGTCTCCTCACCAAACAGAAACAATTTCCAAGCGTCCACCCTTTCCAAGCCATGTATTACCTTGTAAGTTTCTATTAGATCTCCCCTTAATCTTCTAAACTCCAATGAATACAATCCCAGGATCCTCAGCCGTTCCTCATATGTTAGACCTACCATTCCAGGGATCATCCGTGTGAATCTCCACTGGACACGTTTCAGTGCCAGTATGTCCTTCCTGAGGTGTGGGGACCAAAACTGGACACGGTACTCCAAATGGGGCCTAACCAGAGCTTTATAAAGTCTCCAGCACTTTCTGTCTTGTTTTCAGATTTCCACCAGTGCCAGCTCTTTGCTTTCATTTAACGGTTTAAACAGTGGACCTGAATTCTGAAAGAGCCCTCTCTTCAAATTTCACTGGAGCGGGATTCATAGGAACGCTGACCCCCTGCAAGTTACCCTCCATCCTGACCCGGAACTATATCGGCCCTTCCCTTCCCGGTAGCTGGGTCCAAATCGTGAAACTCCCTCCCCGACAGCATTGTCTAAACGTCCCGACACCACACGTGGACTGCAGCGGTTCAAGAAAGCAGCTCACCACCACCTTCTCGAGGGGCAATTAGGGGCGGGCAAAATATGCTGGGTCCAGCCAACGAGACCCAAGTCCCAAGAACAGATCCAAGTGAATTATTAAACGCTTGATGTAATGGCTGTCTGTTTGAGCCCCATTCCAAGAGAATAGTCCCCCACCTGAAATACCCTGACAGATGATCAATGATAAATTCCACTTGAGCTCTGCGGGCAAGGGGCTAGCAGAACTTGTACAATCGAGACGCGCCTCTATTAAATACAAGAGAACCCTCCAATGCTTCACTGACGATGACGGCCTGAAAGAATCTGAGTTCAAATTCCAACATATACACACACTCATACTCACTCACACACACTCTCTCTCTCACACACACGACTCACACACATACAAACACTCACACATGCGCATGCACACACACACATACACTCCTCCACACAAACACACACACACTCACACATATGCACACACAAACACTCATACATGTACACGCACACACACATACACTTATACAGATGCACAGACACAAATACTCACAGATGTACATGCACACACATACGCTCATTCACACGCACACACGCACAAACACACACTCACACATGTACATGCACTCCCACACTCACACGTATACACACACATACACTCACACGTGCACACGCACATACACACACATACAGTCATACTCACACACACAAACACACATGCACATGCACACGCACACTCACACGTATGCACACACTCACAAACACACCCACACTCACACATATGCACACACAAACACACACAATCACACCCCCACAGACATTCTCAAATGCGCACACATGCACATAAACATTCACACATGCACATACCCACATACGCACACACAGAGACATACAGACACACACATATACACACACAAACACTCACACACGTACATGCACACACATACTCACGCAAACACACCCCCACAGACATTCTCAAATGCGCACACACAAATAAGCATTCACGCATACACGCACCCACATACGCACACACAGAGACACACACGCACACGCAGAAACTCACACACACACACTCACACATATACACAAAGGTACAAAATACACATAGATATCCACACATTCTCTCACAGATACGCAGACACGCACACTGACACACACACGAACACACACACATTCTCACACACACAGATGCACACACACCGGTTACAAACGGACTGGGGTGAAATTCCTCTCATGAATTGTCTCTTCAGAGAAACTCCCTTATTGCGGCGCTATATGATGTCATTGCATTGTGGTTGGTGTTGATGCCCGACAGAGCTAAGCTCTTCAGCGATTCCCGCGGGGATCTCGGGATACAAAGTGGATTGAAATCGGTCCTGTTTGCATTTATGGAAAAATTCCTCAAAGCAATCCCCACTCCTCGCATTCCCCACAACCGCTGGAACAGGCAGATAATCCTGCGCCCGTTCCTTACAAACAGGGACAGTCTAGGCCACAATGTCAGAATGAGGGCTCGCCCACTGAAGAGAGAGAGGGACGGGGAGGAATAACTTCTCTCCGAGACATTCTGTGGAATTCTTTACCACAGAGTGTTGTGGAGGTCATTGAGTATTGTCAAAGCTGAGATGGGAAGGTCTTTAATCAGGACGGGTTACGGGGGGCTGGGGGAACGGGGAAGGCAGAAATGTGAAGCTGAGGGTGACCAGGTCTCATTGAATGGCGGAGCAGACTAGAGGGGCCAAGTGGCCAACAACTGCTCCCACCCCTGGGTGATCTGACTCCATCTCACGGTAGAGCATTGATCTCCGTTCAGGACCTGAACTGAAAATCGGGTGGAGAGAGGCGGCCGATTTTGGCCCCAGTTACTGCCCCTGAACCGTCCTCAAGAACACCCACCCCTACCCCCAAGCACAACCCTCTACTCCCTGCGACAATCAGCCCATGTCCTTCTCTGGAAGAATTGCGCCTGATCCAAACATGAATGTGTCACTTGTAGGGAAGATCTCTGAAAGGTAGTCACATTGGAATCTAGTACTAGGGGATTACACATGTAGAGTCATCGGCGTGCACAGAATCACTGCGGGCTAACGGTACAGAAAGAGGCCACTCGGTCCATCATCTGGGTGCCCACTGCCAAACATGGGGGAGCTGAGGGGAAAATGGGGGACTCGCTCCCACGGGGATTGGGGGGAGAATGGGGGACTCACTCCCACGGGGATTGGGGGGAGAATGGGGGACTCACTCCCACGGGGAGTAGGGGGAGAGAATGGGGGGACTCACTCCCACGGGGAGTGGGGGGAGAGAATGCAGGGACTCACTCCTACGGGGAGTGGGGGGAGAGAATGGGGGGACTCGCTCCCACGGGGAGTGGGGGGGGAATGGGGGACTCGCTCCCACGGGGAGTGGGGGGAGAATGGGGGACTCACTCCCACGGGGAGTAGGGGGAGAGAATGGGGGGACTCACTCCCACGGGGAGTGGGGGGAGAGAATGCAGGGACTCACTCCTACGGGGAGTGGGGGGAGAGAATGGGGGGACTCGCTCCCACGGGGAGTGGGGGGGGAATGGGGGACTCGCTCCCACGGGGAGTGGGGGGAGAGAATGGGGGGACTCACTCCCACGGGGAGTGGGGGGAGAGAATGCAGGGACTCACTCCTACGGGGAGTGGGGGGAGAGAATGGGGGGACTCGCTCCCACGGGGAGTGGGGGGGAATGGGGGACTCGCTCCCACGGGGAGTGGGGGGAGAGAATGGGGGGACTCACTCCCACGTGGAGTGGGGGGAGAATGGGGGACTCACTCACACGGGGAGTGGGGGTGGGGGGGAGGAGAATGGCAACGATGCCTTGAAACTGAATAAACACAGAAGGGAGAGAGGATTACAAGGAAAAGGAATAGCAGGAATTTGGAGACGCAAGTACACGCAGCACAGAGTAAAAGGACCGAATGTCCTGTAAACCGTTGCTGCAAATTCTATAAACCTGAGGAAGCTGTGTGTCTACCACAAAGAGACAGAACTGTGCAGTGAATTTTCCAGTGAGCTGTGGGTAACACGTCTCGGTTGAAAAACAGAGACACAAGCCATTGATTTGAACTGCCTTAACCATCTCATGTCAAACCCCTATCTCTAGACTGATACAGTGAGAGCTGCTCACCAAAGGTCGGGTCATAGTCAGCCTCGTTTGATAGTCGAGACTCAACTTGTTTTGCCTCAGTGAAATGTCGAAGGAGCACGGAATACAAAGCAGACTCACACAAACACACACACACACACACACACACATACACACACATAGCACACACACACATGCACACACATAGCACACACAACTACACACATATACACACGCATAGCACACGCACACACATACACACACATAGCACACACACATATACACATACACGCACATACACAGACACACACATACACACACATATGCACACGCATAGCACACGCACACGCATACACACACATAGCACACACACACATACACACACATAACACACGCACACACATACACACACATAGCACACACACGCACACACAAACAGCACAAACACACATTCACACGCAGACACACAAACACACATAGCACACACATTCACATGCAGATACACAAACACACACCCACACAGACACACACAAACACATTTACACACACATTAACAGACACACACTGGTATTCACACGCACACAGATACATAGCACACACACATTCACATACTCTCACAAACAGACACACACTCAGCGACACACATACACAGCACACACAAACACATAAGCATTCATACACACATATAGATACATGCACACAGACATTCGCACACTCACTCACACACACAGATACACAGATAGACACACGTTTTCGTATACACACAAATACAGACACATACACACACACACACACACACACACACACACGGATTACTGAAAGCCGAGGGTGAAATTCCTCTGACAAGTTCTCTCTTTGGAGACAATGTCCCTACCCCTCAACCCCACCCCGACTGCCACTGAACATGAAGGTGACTCTGCCCCAGTTATTGATAAACAGGGCGAGTCTACGACCACAGGGCACAATGTCAGAATGAAGTGTCGTCCATTGAAGTCAGAGATGGAGGAGGGATTCCGAGGGGAGTGAATCTGTAGAATTCTTTAGCACATGGGGCTGTGGAAGCTCGGTCGTTCTGTATATTCAGGAAGGGTTACAGAGAGAAAAATGCCGGGGTCACGGCACCTGAATAATCCTCAAGCAATTCCCACGCCTCCCCCTCCTCTCCAATCTTTGCTACAATTAATCTCTGGAAACATTAAACGTAATCCAAACAGGGCAGTGCTGTTGGTCGGGGAATATCACAGTCATGTTGGAATCTGCTACACAGGGGATATCTGGACAGTACAGAGTCTCTGGACAGCATAGAATCCACTGAAAGCCAACATCACCGAAAGAGGCCACTCGGCCCACAGTCCATGTGCCCACCGCCCAATGGCCTGTATACTGCTGCTGCAAATTCTGTAAATATGAGGATGTTTGTGCATCTACTACAAAGAGACAGAGCTGCGTGGTGAATTTTCCATTCAGCTGCGGGTAACACGTCTCGATTAAAATACAATGAGAAACACGAGACACTGACTGCAACTACCTTTCCCGTAACCTCCATCTCTAGACTGATCCAGTGAGAGCTGCTCACCAAATGTCGGGTCATAGTCAGTCTCGTTTAATACCTTAGATTCAGTCGGCGGGAGGAGGGTATCCGAGGGGATGAGATTAGACAGGACGGAGGGTGATGGCAGAAGACAAGTCTAAATAATAAGATAAGTAACAGAAAGTGCTGGGGAAACTACAAATTAAAGTCACATCGGACTCGAACTATTAACTCTCTCTCTTGCTCTATCTCTCTCTGTCTGTCTCTCTTTCTCTCTCTCTCCTCTCTTTCTCCTCTCTCCTCTCCTTCTCTCTCCTCTCTCTCTCCCCTCTCTCTCTGTGTCTCTCTCTGTCTCTCTCTCATCTCTCTCTTCCCTCTCTCTCTCTCTGTCTCTCTCTCTCCTTTCTCTCTCTCCCCTCTCTCCTCTCTCTCTCCCCTCTGTGTGTGTCTCTCTCTGCCTCTCTCTCCCCTCTCTCCTCTCTCTCTCTGTATCTATCTCTCTGTCTCTCCTCTCTCTCTGTCTCTCTGTCTCTCCATTCTCTCTCTCCTCTGTCTCTCCTCTCTCTCCCTCTCTCTCTGTGTCTCTGTCTGTCTCTCTCTCCCCCTCTCCTCTCTCTCTCCTCTCTCTCTCCTCTCTCCCTCTCTCCTCTCTCTCTCTCCACTCTCTCTGTCTCTCTCTCTGTGTCTCTCTCCTCTCTCCTCTCTCCCTCTTTCCTCTCTCTCTCCTCTCTCTCTCTGTGTCTCTCTCTGTCTCGCTCTCTCTCCTCTCTCTCTTTCCCCTCCGTGTGTGTTTGTGTGTCTCCTTCTCTCTCCTCTCTCTCTCTCTCCTCTTCTTTCTCTCTCTGTCTCTCTCTCCTCCCCTCTCTCTCTCGGCCTCCACACGTGCCGCCAGACCTGACTGAGTTTCTCCAGCACTCTCTGCCTTTACTTCTTTATCCCCAGCTCTCTGTTTTGATTTGACAGGTTAAACAGTGGATCGGAATACTGACAAGGTCCTCTCTTCAAAGTCGGCGGGAATGAATGTTTGAATTCTCCGTGTCTCTGGGTGATTTTGCAGGGAGTCGCAGATTTATCACTAAAACTCATTTCCCTCCACACACTCACACACACACACACACACTCACACACACACACACACAGTTCCCCATTTTACCAGCCATGTGCTTGGAAGATTATACAAGGAATCAAATTCGACACAGAGCAAATTACAGTCAGCATTATTACTCTACAGCACACTGTTCCTGGCGTACACTGTCCAAACCCAGTACCCCCTGGAAGGACAAGGGCAGTGAATACATAGGAACACCACACCATGCAAGTTCCCCTCCGATCCCTCCACCATTCTGACTTGGAGATGTATCGGCCGTTACTTCACTCTAGCTTGGTCGAGTTGAAACCAGGAGCCGGAGTAGGCCATTAAGCCCTTCAAGCCTGCCCCGCTATTCAATATTATTATGGTTGGTCATCCAACCCAATCCCCCTCTCCCCCGCTTTCTTTCCCTACTGCCTTTTGAGCCTTTTAGACCTAAGAGCTCGGTCTAACTCGTTCTGGAAAACATTCCATGTTCCCTCGCAGAGAATTCTGCAAGCTCCCTCACTCTCTGGGTGAAGACATTTCGCTTCACCTCAGTCCTACCCCGTCTCCTTTAGACTGTGACTCCCTGGTTCTGGACTCGCCCACCCCACCACCCCAACGCCCTCCCATCTCCCGGTCTTCGGGAACATCCTCCCTGCTTTTACTGTGTTAGAATTTTAGAGGTTTCAATGATATCCGCGCCCTCATCCCCAACCCACTCCCCCCCTCCCCAATTCTTCTCCAGTCCAGCGAATATAAACATCAACCGATTCAGTCATGAGAAGGGTGGGGTCGAGGGGAGAGAGAGGACTGGAAATCTGAAACAGACACACAAATCTTTGCAAAAGGTCGGCAGGTCTGGCCGCATCCAAGGGTCATTGGAACCGAAACGTTAACTCTGCTTTCTCTCTCCAGAGACACTGACAGACCCGCTGAGCTTCCGCAGACATTCCTGCTTTCGTTCTGTCTGTCTGCCTGTCAAATAGCACTTTGTGTGTTCCGAACATCCCCGCGACACTGAAACTCTCTCTTTCACAGCATCTTGCGTGTTCCTAACATCCCTATAATACTGAAACTCTCTCCCTAACAGCACTTTATGTGCTCCTAACATCGCTATAATACTGAAACTCTCTCCCTAACAGCACTTTATGTGCTCCTAACATCGCTATAATACTGAAACTCTTCCCCTAACGGCACTTTATGTGCTCCTAACATCGCTATAATACTGAAACTCTCTCCCTAACTGCACTTTATGTGCTCCTAACATCGCTATAATACTGAAACTCTCTCCCTAACTCCACTTTATGTGCTCCTAACATCGCTATAATACTGAAACTCTCTCCCTAACGGCACTTTATGTGCTCCTAACATCGCTATATTACTGAAACTCTCTCCCTAACAGCACTTTATGTGCTCCTAACATCGCTATAATACTGAAACTCTCTCCCAAACAGCACTTTATGTGCTCCTAACATCGCAAAAAAACTGAAACTCTCCCCTAAACAGCAGTTTATGTGCTCCTAACATCGCTATAATACTGAAACTCTCCCCTTAACAGCATTCCGTCTTCCTAACATCCCTATAATAATAAAACTCTCTCCCTAACAACACTTTGAGTTTTCATAACATCCCTATAATCCTGAAACTCATTCCCTAACAGATTTCGTGTGTTCCTAACATCTCTATCATACTGAAACTCGCTCCCTAACAGCACTTTGTGTGCTCCTAACATCCCTATAATGCAGAAACTCTCTCCCGAACAGTGTTTTGAATGTTCCTAACATCCTATGTTATTCTAACTGTCTCTCTCCTAACAGCACTTGGCGTGTTCCTAACATCCCTATAATTCTGAAACTCTCTCCCTCACAGCACTGGAGTGTGTTCCTAACATCCCTATAATTCTGAAACTCTCTCCCTCACAGCACTGGAGTGTGTTCCTAACATCCCTATAATTCTGAAACTCTCTCCCTCACAGAACTTGGCGTGTTCCTAACATCCCTATAATTCTGAAACTCTCTCCCTCACAGCACTGGAGTGTGTTCCTAACATCCCTATAATTCTGAAACTCTCTCCCTCACAGCACTGGAGTGTGTTCCTAACATCCCTATAATTCTGAAACTCTCTCCCTCACAGCACTGGAGTGTGTTCCTAACATCCCTATAATTCTGAAACTCTCTCCCTCACAGCACTGGAGTGTGTTCCTAACATCCCTATAATTCTGAAACTCTCTCCCTCACAACACTTGAGTGTGTTCCTAACATCCCTATAATTCTGAAACTCTCGCCCGAACAGCATTTCGTGTCTTCCTTACATCTCTATAATTCTGAAACTCCCTCCCTAACTACACTTTGTGTGTTCCTAGCACCTTTATAATTCTGAAACCCTCTCCCTAACACCACTGTGTGTTCCTAACATCCAAATACCACTAACACACTCTCCCTAATAGCACTTTGCGTGTTCCTAACATCCCCATAACGCTGAAACTCTCTCCCTAGCAGCGTGTTGAGTGCTCCACACAGAAGCAACAAGAATTGCAGCGGTTCAACAAGACAATTAGGGAGTGGCAATAATGCCCTTTTGCAGGACATTGACTTCTTATTTACCCGCGTTCTGCCCGTGCCACCAGCGCCCAGTGAAGGACCACGCTTTTATTTATAGCCATTGGCCCTGCATGACCGCAATGACGCACACACCGCCCTCTGGCCGAGTGGCGCAGCTCACCCACAGACCTTGTCATACTTTCCAACCCAACGGATCGCAGAAGGGGCGAGGCTGGCCCGGTGCTGAGGTCAACGCAGCCGGCTGACTCTTTCCCAGCCACACATTACACACACACACACACACACAAAGCAGCGAAGTTGGGGGGGGGGGGGCGGGAGAATTCTCCACATCCCAACACAAAAATGACCAAAGGAGTCTTCTTCCCGATTCTCCTGGTCCAACTCTTGACTCTTTATGGTGAGTGGGAGGAAATTTGAAAAACCTCGACGGGAAAGTGGGAGCCCGACTCATCTCCACCTCCCCCCAACTCCCTCTTCCCACCCTCTCCCCTCCCACCACGCATCCAAAGGTGGAAAGGATTTCGATCATGCCCAGTGAGAATCTCCCCAGTCGCAGGGCTCATGTAGACGATAGTAAGGGGAAGGGTAACTGGAGTCACGGTAGACAATGAAGAGGCGCCTCTCCCAAATGGACAGTGATCGAAGGGGGTTCGCTCCCACCTCTCAATAATCTCTTTTAATGTCACTTTTATCTCTTCAGTTGCAGATTCCCAGCTCGCTGGGCTTCAGGGGTCCTTCGCCAAGACGGCAAAATTAGGCGAGACGGTCAAATTGGAGTGCCAGCTCAACTATCCTGTGGGGCTGGTTATTAGCTATTTCTGGTACAAACAGACTGTGGGTGAAGCCCCAGTAGCAATAGACACCACCAACTGCAAGGAGTCCGATTGTAAATTTATTTCAAAAAAAGGTGACAGCGAGCGTGTGCTGCTATTGGAAATCCGTGATGTCCAGGTCAAGGACTCTGGGACCTACTACTGTGCTGATAGGGATGGCTATGCTCCTCTCCAGTTGGGACCCAAACTGCTTGTTGGAGGTAAGAGACACACCAAAACCAATCCTAACCGTCCACACAATTTTGATTTTCCGTTCATTTTTCGTTAACCCTGTCCCAATCTCTGTCCAGACAGTTTCACTGACAAGGCGTCCGTCCTCGTCTTCCTCCCGCCGTCTGTCTCTGCCAAGATGGACCCCGTCCCCTTGGTGTGTCTAGTCAGCGGGGTCTCTTCCAAGGAGATTGTCATTTTCTGGAATATTTCCGGCGAGGTGACCCAGGGGGCGAGCGATCTCGGGACGAGGAAGCCGGACGGCACCTGGAACATCACGAGTCAGGTCGTGGTGACGAGGGAACAGTGGACAAGCGGCGCTCTGTGTTCTTGTGTTGTTCAACTGGGAGAGAAGGTCCTGACAAAGAGTGTGTCCTACACTGAACCGGCGGCAGCAAAGGCAGGTGAGTTATTGAGATGCCCAGTGAGCGTTTATAGACACCCCGGTTTCTAAAATCTCAGTCGCCAGTGAAATACTTCCATCAGTTAAAGGTTTAGAGATGGGTTTATGAATTAATGTGCGCGTGGAAAAGAAAATGTTCATACAGATGTGCCTCTGAATTTAAAGGAAACGTGTGTACATATTTGCATGTAAATGTGTTTGTGTGCATATTAGATATGTATGGTTGTCGATATCTGAGTTCACACTATTACCAAAGTGCCATGGATCTGTCCATATACATCTGAATGTGTACCTGTGTGTGCATGTCTGTGTTTGTAAGTCTGAGTCTTCGTATGTTCGAGTGCAAATGGATTTGCATGTTCGTGTGCACACGAGGAATGAGCATGTATTGATATCTGAGTATTTACCAAGACCTAAGCATATAGACCTGTGCATATGCATCTATTTATGTGTAGAATGTGTATATAGTAACAAATAGAAAGCGCGGGAGAAACTCAACAGGTCTGACAGCATCCGTCGACAGAGAAATACAGTTAAAGATTCGAATTTGGTGGGACCCTTCTTCAGAACAGCTTGTGTATATATGTTTGTGTTTATATGTAGATATGTTTGTGTGTAAATATGTATGTACATGTAACTACATATGAGTATATGTGTAAGTCCATGCTTTTATGTCTGTATACATACATATATTAGTTTATATGTGTGTATAAGCTTATGTATTTCAGTGCATATATGCTTGTGGGCATATATGCACGTGCATGCAAAGCTATATATGCTTGTTTATGCGTCTCTGTGGGTATATGTGAGTATATGTATTTCTACATGCATGAATATGTGTAAAAACGTACAGATATCTACATTATAAGAGTGTGTATTAGTGAGTTAGGGAGTGAGTGTGAGTTAGTGATTGCGTGAGTGTGTTTGTGAGTGCGTGAGAGTTCGTTGAGCGTGAGTTAGTGAGTGTATGAGAATTATTGAATGCGTGGGATAGTGAGTGAGTGAGTTAGAGTACATTTGAGTTAGTGTGGTTTTGCAAGCGTATGAGAATTAGACTGTGAGAATTCGTGAGTGAGTGTGTGTTCGTGTGAATGAGTTTGTGGGAGTGGGAGTGAACGAGACGGTCAAATACTGAGACCAATCCATTTAAGTGTTAAGGTAATTTAATATTGTTCATTGCTGCTGATGGGGACTTGTTCTTCTGAACAGTTCCTCGGGTCATCAACCATGTCTGCATAACATCTTTGAATCAGAGACCAATGCAACATAGAAAGAGGCTATTCAGCCCGTCACATTTAGCGTCAGCTCTTTGAAGACCCGACCCCACAGCCGTGCAACTTGTGGCCCTGAATTCACAGTTTGATTTCCCTTGGGATACCTTGGATTGGAATCAAAGCAGGAGTATACTTAAGAAGGAAATCAGGAGGGAAAAACGGGGACATGAGATAGCTTTGGCAAATAGAATTACGGAAAATCCAAAGGTTTTTTACAAATACATTAAGGACAAAAGGGTAACTAGGGAGAGTATAGGGCCCCTCAAAGATCAGAAAGGCGGTCTTTGTGCGGAGCCACAGAAAATGGGGGAGATACTAAATGAATATTTTGCATCAGTATTTACTGTGGAAAAGGATATGGAAGATATAGACTGTAGGAAAATACATGGTGACATCTTGCAAAATGTCCAGATTAAAGAGGAGGAAGTGCTGGATGTCTTGAAATGGTTAAAAGTGGATAATTCCCCAGGAACCGAGGACTCTGTTGGAAGCTAGATAAGTGATTGTTGCTTCTCTTTCTGAGATATTTGTATCATCGATAGTCACAGGTGAAGTGCCGGAAGACTGGAGGTTGGCAAACGTGGTCCCACCGTTTATGAAGGTCAGTAAAGACAAGCCAGGGAACTATAGACTGGTGAGCCTGACCTCGGTGATGGGCAAGTTGTTAGAAGGAATCCTGAGGGACAGGATTTGGAAAGGCAAGGACAGATTCAGGATAGTCAACATTGCTTTGTGCATGGGAAATCATGTCTCTCAAACTTGATTGGATTTTCTGAGTAAGTAACAAAGAGGATTGATGAGGGCAGAGCAGTAGATGTGATCGATATGGACTTCAGTAAGGCGTTTGACAAGATTCCCCATGGGAGACTGATTAGCAAGGTTAGATCTCATGGAATACTGGGAGAACTAGTCATTTGGTTACAGAACTGGCTCAAAGGTAGAAGATAGAGGGTGGTGTTGGAGGGTTGATTTTCAGACTGGAAGCGAGGCACAGTTAGTAAATTTGCAGATAACACTAAAATTGGAGGTGTAGTGGACAGCAAAGAGGGTTACCTCAGATTACAACAGGATCTTGACCAGATGGGCCAATAGGTTGAGAAGTGGCAGATGGAGTTTAATTCAGATAAATGCGAGGTGCCGCATTTTGGGAAAGCAAATCTTCACAGGACTTATACACTTCGTGGTAAGGTCCGAGGGAGTGTTGCTGAATGAAGAGACCTTGGAGTGCAGGTTCATAGCTCCTTGAAAGTGGGGTCGCAGGTAGATAGGATAGTGAAAGCGGCGTTTGGTATGCTTTCCTTTATTGGTCAGAGTATTTAGTACAGGAGTTGGGAGGTCATGTTGCGGCTGTACAGGACATTGGTTACGCCACTGTTGGAATATTGCGTGCAATTCTGGTCTCCTTCCTATCAGAAATATGTTGTGAAACTTGAAACGGTTCAGCAAAGATTTACAAGGATGTTGACAGGGTTGGAGGATCTGAGCTTTTGGGAGAGGCTGAACAGGGTGGGGCTATTTTC
The DNA here is from genome assembly GCF_047496795.1 of Chiloscyllium punctatum. Lineage (NCBI taxonomy): Eukaryota > Metazoa > Chordata > Chondrichthyes > Orectolobiformes > Hemiscylliidae > Chiloscyllium > Chiloscyllium punctatum. The sequence goes on from NC_092766.1 coordinate 11,826,278, forward strand.
CCTGGAGCGTCGGAGGCTGAGGGGTGACCTCATAGAGGTTTACAAAATTATGAGAGGCATGGATAGGATAAATAGGCAAAGTCTTATCCCTGGGGACGGGGAGTCCAGAACTAGAGGGGCATAGGTTTAGGGTGAGAGGGGAATAATATAAAAGAGACCTAAGGGGCAACTTTTTCACGCAGAGGGTGGTACGCGTGTGGAATGAGCTGCCAGAGGATGTGGTGGAGGCTGGTACAATTGCAACATTTAAGAGGCACTTGGATGGGTATATGAATAGGAAGGGTTTGGAGGGATATGGGCCCAGTGCTGGCAGGTGGGACTAGATTGGGTTGGGATATCTGGTCAGCATGGACAGGTTGGACCGAAGGGTCTGTTTCCATGCTGTACATCTCTATGACTCTCCCCTTCTCTTTCTGCAATGTCCTGACGAAAAATCCGTTCTAGTTTCGAGGTTCAGTGTGAACCTTTTATCCTGGGTAAACCTCTGAGCGTGAAGTCATGCTGAAAATGGAGAGTTAGAAGCTTAAGATATCGCCATCACTAAGCCTACAGGGTCGCCTGAGGGCCCAGAGATTTGACGGTTGGAGGAGATGCTGAAAAAAACTGATTTCTTCTATATAAATGGGGTTAGGGTTAAGGTTGATGTTAGAATTAGAGTTTGGGCTAGGTTCAGGGTTATGATTAAGATTAGGGTCGGGTTCGGATTTGAGTTATCATTCAAAGTAAGTAGAGTTCGGTTTGGATTGGGCGTAGGATTGAGCTAATAGTTAGGATTAGGATTCGGAATAGAGTCAGGATTAGGGCTAGGGTTAATCTCGGGGTTCGGGTTAGGGTTTAGTTATAGAGTCATAGAGATGTACAGCATGGAAACAGACCCTTCGGTCCAACCCGTCTGGTTAAGATTGGATTTAGGGCTAGGTTTACAGTTAATTTTACGTTTAGATGTAGGATTAGGGTTACTGTTCGGATTATGGTGAAGGTAAGGGTTAGAGTTAGAGCAGAAAGTATACTCTGAAGTGGTTAGCACTGCTGCCTCACAGCGCCAGAAACCCGAGTTCAATTCCCACCTCGGGCGACTGTCTGAGTGGAGTTGGCATGTTCTCCCCGTGTCTGCGTGGATTCCCTCTGGGTGCTCTGGTTTCCTCCGAAAATGTGCAGGTTAGGTGAATTGGCCACGCTAAATTATCCATAGTTTTAGATGTAGGGGTAAATGTAGGGGAATGGGTCTGGGTGGGTTGCTCTTCGGAGGGTCAGTGTGGGCTTGTTGGGTCGAAGAGCCTGTTTTCACACTGCAAGTAATCTAATCCAATCTGAAGCAATCATTGACACGTCTCTTTTGGGGAGCTGGAGAAAGTAAAATGGCGTATCCAAAAAGACATCAAAAGACACACAGCGACACACACACACACGCACATACACCGACACACACACACACATACACAGACACACACACGCACATACACAGACACACACACCGACACACACACACACCGACACACACACACACAGCACACACACACCGACACACACACACACACACACATACACACACACACACACACACATCCCAAGAACCCTGTAACAGTAGTTGAAGATTTGACAATGACAGAGCGGGGATGGGGAGGGGGGGGGGGGGGCGGGGGTGCGGCTAAACGATAAGATGTAGGGGTAGAATTAGGCCATTTGTCCCATTAAGCCTGGCTTGCTATTCGATCATGGCTGATATGTTTCTCGAACGCATTCTCCCTGTTCCCCTTGATCCCCTTAACAATCAAAAGCCTATCTATCCCTGTGTTAATTACACGCAAGGGCCTGGTTTGCACAACTCTCTGTGGCAATGAATTCCACGGATTAGCCTACCCTCTGGCTGAAGAAATTCCACCACATCTCAGTTCTAAAGGGTCATCTCCTCACCCTGAGGCTGTGCCCTCGGGTCTTTGTGTGTCCTCCGAGTGGGAACATCTTCTCCACATACACTCTATCCAGGCCTCACAGCCAATCCACCCTAACCTGCACATCCATGGGCACTATGGGACAATTTCCCATGGCCAATCCACCCTAACCTGCACATCCATGGGCACTATGGAACAATTTCCCACGGCCAATCCACCCTAACCTGCACATCCATGGGCACTATGGGACAATTTCCCATGGCCAATCCACCCTAACCTGCACATCCCTGGGCACTATGGGACAATTTTCCAACGGCCAATCCACCCTAACCTGCACATCCCTGGGCGCTATGGGACAATTTCCCATGGCCAATTCACCATCACCTGCACATCCCTGGGCACTATGGGACAATTTCCAACGGCCAATCCACCCTAACCTGCACATCCATGGGCACTATGGGACAATTTCCCACGGCCAATCCACCCTAACCTGCACATCCCTGGGCACTATGGGACAATTTCCCACGGCCATTCCACCCTAACCTGCACATCCCTGGGCACTGTGGGACAATTTCCCACGGCCAATCCACCCTAACCTGCACATCCATGGGCACTATGGGACAATTTCCCATGGCCAATTCACCCTAACCTGCACTTCCCTGGGCGCTATGGAACAATTTCCCATGGCCAATCCACCCTAACCTGCACATCCCTGGGCGCTACGGGACAATTTCCCACTTCTAATCCACCCTAACCTGCACATCCCTGGACACTGTGGGACAATTTCCCACAGCCAATCCACCCTAACCTGCACATTTTTGGACTGTGGGAGGAAACCCACGCAGACACAGAGAGAATGTGCAAACCCCACACAGACAGTCACCCGAGGCTGGAATCAAACCTGGGGCCCTGGTGCTGTGAGGCAGCAGTGCTAACCACTGAGCCACCGTGCCGTAAATCCCAGAATTTCTATTATGTCACATTCTCGAGCGATCTTAAGGGCTTAAAGAAAGGAGAGATATGGGCGGGGTGCTGGCAGGTGGGACTAGATTGAGTTGGGATATCTGATCGGCGTGGACAGGTTGGACCAAAGGGTCTGTTTCCATGCTGTACATCTCTATGACTCTAAGATCTGGGATTTATATTTTTAATGAACTGAAACCTGCAACCCATTCTAAAAGATGAAAGACTTTACAGAAATCTATATTTGTTCAATATATCATTTCAGCTGCATGACATTTAGATCTTTTGTGATAAATTCTGTGTCTTATAATCCTGCTCCACAGCTCCCAAATGAGGGAGCAACGCACTGAAAGCTAGTGCTTCCAAATAAACCTGTTGGACTATAACGTGGTGTTCTGTCATTTTTAACTTTGTCCCCCACAGTCCAACGCTAGCAGCTCCACATCATGTTCCTCATATGACAAGCTCCTCACCCCCTGTGGAGTCTCTCCAACGCCAAAACATCCTTCTGGCGACAGGGAGCGCAAAACTTGGTAATCTTCCTAATGTGCTCTGAGCAGCGCCTCGGTCACCCTTAGCAGTACATCTCTGCTCTTGTCCTCTTGCCCTCTTGAAATGAACGCTAACGTTGCATTTGTCTTCCTAACTGCCATCTGAAACCTGCATGTTAACCTTCTGGGAATCTTGAAGTCAACCTCTCAAGATTTAACTTCTGATCAAAGTGCATAACCTCAGACTTTTTTCCACATTGCCCGCTCCCCCTATCCAAGTCCACCCCGCTCCCTCAAAGTTCCCTGTCCCTCCATCTACCGAGATGTATAAGATCCTGTGGCTGACCGATATTTGAGGAGCTCTGGGGTGCCACTCTGTAGGGAAGGAGCAACAGTCGGGGGAGGGCGTGAACGCGGGGAGAGGGGAGGGGGGAGGGGGGAGGTGGGGATGTGGAAGCTGGTTTTTCACAAGAACAGACCAGGGTTGCGGAAGGCTGGAATAAGGGAACTTTGATTCATGCAGAGAGAGAGAGTGAGAAAGATTGGAAGAAACTGGGATAGTTCTCCTCAATAGCCCAGAGGATTAAAGGAGGGAATGTGTGGGGAAGGGGGAACTGACTCGGAGAGGAGACGTTTCCCTGTGAAGGAGCTAGTCGGGGCACTCCGGGAAGAATGGCCTCATTCTGCGCTTCATCTACCTAGCATCAGCGCTGTGCTGGTCACATTCAGGCTGTTTTATTGTACAATTTAAGCAGCTTCACCAACCCTTCCTCCTCTCCATTACAGACCATCCGCCCCACCTCCAACCAATCCCAATTCGGAAGGGGTCAAGATTGCCTCATGTAATCCGGGATTACAATGAACTGACTGTTGCGGCTGTACAGGACATTGATTAGGTCACTGTTGGAATATTGGGTGCAATTCTGGTCTGCTTCCTATCGGAAAGATGTTGTGACACCTGAAAGGGTTCAGAAAAGATTTACAAGGATGTTGCCAGGGTTGGAGAGGGAGAGGCTGAACAGGCTGGGGCTGTTTTCCCTGGAGCGTCGGAGGCTGAAGGGTGACCTTATAGAGGTTTACAAAATTATGAGGGGCATGGGTAGGGTAAATAGACAAAGACTTTTCCCTGGGGTGGGGGAGTCCAGAACTAGAGGGGCATAGGTTTAGGGTGAGAGGGGGAAGATATAAAAGAGACCTAAGGGGCAACGTTTTCACCCAGAGGGTGGTACGTGCATGGAATGAGCTGCCAGAGGAAGTGGTGGAGGCTGGTACAATTGCAACATTTCTGAGGCATTTGGATGGGTATATGAATAGGACGGGTTTGGAGGGATATGGGCAGGGTACTGGCAGGTGGGACGAGATTGGGTTGGGATATCTGGTCAGCATGGACGGGTTGGACCAAAGGGTCTGTTTCCGTGCTGTACGTCTCTATGACTCTATGACTAATGCGTTCTCTTTGCCCTCAGAATGGTGCAACCAGGCCTTCCCTTATGTGACTGCAGCCTCGGCGGTGGTGGCATTCCTGATGGTCCTTCTGATCATTTGGATTTGCAGAAGAGGCAGATCAGGTGAGAGTCAAATCTTATCGCCTGTCCCTCCTCCACCCCCCTCCTCCCCCCCGCCTGCTCTCCGTTGCTAATTCCCAGTTTTGTCTCGCTCTTGTTCCCACAGGGAAAGGCGGGAATACACACGGGGAAAAGTGAGTACCTGAACCATTTGTTCACCATCTGAAAGCGCCCAACCCCGATTGCAAATTCCTCCACTACCTTCCCAGATTGACTCTGAGACCGCTCGGCTATTTCTGGCGCCCGAGTGCTGATGTACGTGAATAAACTTTGCTTTTTTTCTTTCATCTTTTGCCCTCCCTCGCAGTTTTCGCTTGACAGAGATGTCGCAAAATGGGGGAAAGGGCCAGCGACCATCTGGTGAGTGAGCCTGAAATCTTGGAGCAATAGAAGCAGTATTTATCTTTTAATACCAGCAGTAATTATAAATACAGCAACAATCCCATATTTATTGATAAATACCAACAGTTTCATTGCAGCTATTTGTGAGATGTTATATTGATTATAAATATTTATTAATGCGAGTTATTAGTGAATATCAGCAATAATTTTATACTTAGAATTAACCAGCAGCAATGTCAGATATGAATGTATTAATAACTGTGATAACATTATACTCATCAATTAAATCCAGCTAACATGTCATATTTAATTAATATTTCGTAACACTAAATGGGGAAAAAAATACGAAAGATCAGTGAGTGCATTCCCCGCTAATAAACTATTTTTGCAACGTGTCTCTTATCTGTTGGTCACTCAAATCATTAGCCCATTAGCAATAGCAATAACATTATGTCTAGTTATGCCACCCGCTGTAATGTATTTATTTATAAATATCAACAGTATAATTTAAGTTTATTTAGAAATGCAAGCACTAACATTATATTTATTATTTATTCTATCAGTAACATCATATTTATTTATATTACGTTTATATATAAATGCTAGCAGTAATATTACATTGAATTAAAAATCCCAGCAGCTGCATTATATTATTTAAAAGTTTCAGCAGTAACATTATATTTATTTATAAATGCAAACAGTAATATTACATTCGTTTATAAAAACAGCAGTAATGTTACATATCAACACTAATGTTATATTTATAAACCCAAGCAGTAATATTAAATTTATATTGCAGCAATATCATATGTATCTATAAACATTAGCGGTCATGTTATAGTTATTTATAAATCTATGCAGTAACACAGTATTTAATTATAAATACAAGCAATAATGATATATATATTCATAAATTTATGCAGTAACGTTACATTTATTATAAATACCAGCAGTAATGTTATATTTATTTGTAAGTGCATGCAGTAACATTGTAATTGATTATAAATACAAACAGTAATGTTATATTTGTTTCGAAATAAAAGCATCATTATATTTATCTATAAAATCTAGCTGTTATGTTTATTCATAGGAATATTACAGCAACAATATAATATGTATTCATCAACAATAAATGATACTGCTTCTGTTTATGAATACATATTACATTACTGCCAGCATTTATAAACACATGTGATAAGGCTGTTGATATTCAACATTACATACAATGCATTTATAAATATAACATTACTGTTTGTATTCATAAACAATAAATGATACTGTTTCTGTTTCTAAATGCATTGTAGGTATTTTTGAATATCGGCAGCAATATCATGTGTATTTATAAATGCCGGCAGTAATATAATACGTATTCATAAATAGATGCAGCAACATTGTACTTACTTTTTAATACGAGCAGTAATTATAAATGCAAGCAACAATCCTGCATTTATTTATAAATACCAACAGTATCATTGTAGTTATTTGTGAAATCAGCAGTAATGTGATATTTATTTTCATTACCAGCAGTAACATTATATTTATTAATGCTACCGTTAATTACACCTACCAGCAATAACATTATAAGTACAATTAACCAGCAGAAATGTTATATATGTATGTTTTAATAACACTTTTAACATGATATCCATCTATTAATACCAGCAATAATGTCATGCTTAATTAATATGTAGTAATAATTGCTAATTTAATCAATTCCAGCGATGAAGGACTTGTATTATGAAGAGATAGTGAGCAGTTCAGGCTTATAGTTACTGGAGTTCAGAAAAATGAGAGGAGATCTCATTGAAGTATATAAAATGCTAAAGGGGATGTGTAGAGGATGTTTCACTTTGTGGGGCAAGTTAGAACAAGTAATCATAGCTTTAGACTCAGAAATGGCAGATTTAAAACAGAGATGAGGAAGATTTACTTCTCTCCGAAGGTAGTGAATCTGTGAAATTCACTACGCCAGAGCGCGGTGGATGCTGGGACACTGAATAAATCTAAGGAGGAGATAAACATTTTCTTTCATTAGTGACGACTTGAAAACTTGTAGGGAGTGAAAAGGCATGTGGGGTTGAGACTAAAATGGGATCAGCATTGTAGCACTTAGGGAATTTTAAAACATTGAGGGACTATTACAGCATTGTGGAAGAATTGGTGCATTCGGAGAATATTGGAGTGTTGAGGAATAATTGGGACATTAAGAGAATATTCAAATATTGAGGGGATACTGGAGTATTGGTCTATTGTGAAACTATTAGAGTATTGAGGCAACGTTGAGGTATCGAGAGAATATTGGAGGACTGGGGGAATGTTGGAGTTTTGGGGAAATAATGTTTTCTTGATGGAATATTGGTGCATTGATAAAATGCTGGAATATTGAGAATATTGATGGACTGAGGAGATACTGTTATTGTGAGGGACCATTGGAGTGTTATGACACTATTGGTGGAATGCGAGACTATTGGGATATTCAGGGAACATTGCTGTGTGGAGGGAATATTTGAGAATTCAGGGTATATTGGAGTTTTGAGGGAACAGTGGTGTTTTGAAAGAATATTGCTGCGTTGAGGGAATATTGGAGTAGTTGGGGGATATTGCTGAGTTGAGAGAATGTTGGAGTATTGAAGTTAGATTACTGTATTGAGATGATATTGCTGAATATGGGGGGATGTACTGTTTTCAGCAGATATTTCTATAGAGTAGACGCATTAAAGATCAAAGAGGGCATCTTTCTCTTGCACCTCAAGAGTCCCTGTGTGGGCGTACGCTTTGGGGTGGCACGGTGGCTCAGTGATTAACACTGCTGCCTCACGACACCAGCGACCCTTTCAACTCTACCCTCGGGCGACTGTCAGTGTGGAGTTTGTACATTCTCCCCGTGTCTGCGTGGGTTGTCTCTGGATGCTCCAGTTTCCTCCCAGAGTCCAAAGATGTGTAAGTTAGGTGAATTGGCTATGCTAAATTGTCCATTGTGTTCAGGGATGTATGGGTTAGAAAGATCAGTCAGGGTAAATGTAGAGTGATAAGCTAGGGGAATGGATCTAGGTGGGATACTCTTGAGGGTCATTGTGGACTTGTTGGGCTGAAGGGTCTTTTTCCACTGTGTAGGGTTTCTGTGAAGGGAGCAATATTAAATGAATATTTCATGTCAGTTTTTTACTGTAGAGAAAGAAATGGAGGCTAGAAAATAAATATTGGTGTGTTGAAACTAGGTCACATCATAGAAGAAGGAGTGCTAGAGACCTTAGAAAATATAAAGGTGGATAAGTCTCTGGGACCTGATCAAGTGTATCCCAGGACTTTGAGGGAAGTTATTGAGGAAATAGCGGGGACTCTTACAGAAATTTTTATGTCATCTATAAATACGCTTGAGGTGCCGAATGACTGGAGGTAGGCTAATGCTCTGCCTTTGTTTACGAAGAGGTATGAGGACCTGTGAATTTGACTTCAGCGGTGGGTAAATTGTTGGAGGTGATCCTGAAATTATGCATTTATGAATACCAGCCATAGTTTTGTTCTAGGGAAATTGTATCCCGTACACTTGATGCAGTTTTTGAGGAAGTGTGTTATAGACTAGGCCAAACCACTCAAAACATTCTTAAGCAAGCAGCCAAGACCACAACTTTGCAATTTGTTTCATTAAGTGTACAGTGAAAATTACCCAGCGTAAGCTAGCGAGGTTAACTACCAGGTTAAAAACAGACAAACATTTATTCACAAAATTACACAATGAAACACAAAGAACAGCAGTTTATTACTCCTCTAGGGAGAAAAAAAAACCAAGGACATAGCATCCTTGAGAAAAGGAACAACATTTCAAAAAACAAAACCAGCTTTGTAACAAGTGATCGAGAAGATTGATGAGGGCAGAGCGGTAGATGTGGTTTACTTCAATGTTACTGAAGTGTTTGACACAGTTCTGTATGGTGTATTAATTAGTGAAGTTAGATTGCATAGGATTCAGGGTGAGCTTGCCAATGGAGTACAAAATTGGCTTGACAGCAGGAGACAGAGAGGAATGATGGAGATTTGTTTTTCAGAGTGGAGGACTGTGACCTGCAGTGTTCCACAGGGATTGGTACTGGGTCCACTTCTGTTTGTCATTTATAAAAATGATTTAGATGATAATATAGGAAGCATGGTTAGGAAGTTTGCAGTTGACACCAAGATTGGTGGCATAGTGGACAGTGAAGAAAGTTATTGAAAATGACAAAGAGTTCTTGATCAATTGGATCAGTGTGCTGAGGAGTGGAAGACGGAGTTTAATTTGGATAAATGTCTGGTATTGCATTTTGGTAAAACAAACAGGGGCAGGATTATACAATTAAATGTCAGGCCTTGGATAGTGTTGTATAGCAGAGATGCCTAGGGGTGCAGACACATAATTCTTTGAAGTTTGTGTCACATGTTGACAGGCTGGTCAAGAAGGTGTTTCACACACTTGCCTTCATTGCTCAGATCTTTGAGTATAGAGGTTGGAACATCATGTTGAGGTTGTACAGGACATTGGTGAGGCCTCATCTGGAGTACTGGGTCCAGTTCTGGTTGTCCTGTCATAGGAAGGATATTATTAAACTGGGAGAGGGTTCAGAAGAGATTTACCAGACTGATGCCGGGACTGGTGGATTGTAAGGAAAGGTTGGATAAGCTGGGAGCTTTCTCACTGGAGTGTAGGAAGTTGAGAGATGACTTTGTAGAGGTTTGTAAGATCATGAGGGGCCGAGATAAGGTGAATGACGGGTGTCTTTTCCCTAGAGTGGGGGTTTCAAGACTAGGGGGCACATTTTCAAGGTAAGAGGAAAAAGATTTTAAAAAGGCATGAGAGGAAATTGTTTTTTTTGACACAGACAGCGGTTCGTGTATGGAATGAACTTCCAGAGGCAGTGAATTAAATTGGATTGAATTTATTATCACGTGAAAAGCTTTGTCTTGTGAGCAATGCAGGCAGGTCACAAAGTTAAGTCGTATAGATAGTAAATAATAGGTGAGGACATGGATAGGAAATGTTTGGAGAGATATGGGCCAAGTGCACAGGCAGATGGGACGAGTTTAATTTGGAATTATGTTCAGCAGGGACTGTTTAGACTGAAGGGTCTGTTTCCATACTGTGAGGGCGTTAGGAATTTGCAACTATAATTGAGTGAGTTAGTCGACATGGGTGCACTGAGGCATTGGTACATTGACAAATCACTGGCGCACACTTTGTCTCGATTTAGCCCTAGATTTCCCAGACTGGGATTAATTTACCTTTCACATCTGACCCATTAACATACAGGAAAGAGCCACCAAACAGAGGCAAGGCGGGCACATCCAGACGGAGTCCAGGTGAGTTGATTCTAAGCATTGTCCCAATTCACAAGCGTGAGATGGTTGAGGGTAATCAGTTCAAATTCTGTTGGAGATTTCAACCAAATGACACCAGACCAGTCTGGAACTGAATAACTAACAAATCTCACAGCTCCCTGAAACTGGAATCAAAATAACTCCATTAGCCTTATCTGGATCTGATAAGCAAGAGGAGGGGTTACTGATTGGGAGAGGATGCCTCTCTCAGAGTTGACTGGGGATTTCCAAATGTCTGTGTCCCACTCCCAGCTCATTGTTGCTCTGTCACCATTTTAACTCTGCACTGGGACTGACCACACAGCATCCTCCATCCAACCATGTTGGTTAATAGTGCGTTTTAAAATGAAGACTTAGAATTCTGGCAGTTTCAAAGAGCTATGACTGAGGGTGTCTCCTGGAGCTCAACCTCCCTCTCCACTCCTCACAGTGCCACACTGTCACAGGGGCAGCACTGAGGGAATGGGCACTGGCAGAGGGTCAGTGCTGAGGGAGTGGGCTCTGTCAGAGGGTCAGTGCTGAGGGAACGGGCACTGTCAGACGGTCAGTGCTGAGGGAGTGGGCACTCTCAGATGGTCAGTGCTGAGGGAGCAGGCACTGTCGGTGGGTCAGTGCTGAGGAAATGGGCACTGTCAGAGGGTCAGTGCTGAGGGAGCGGGCACTGTCAGAGGGCCAGTGCTGAGGGAGTGGGCACTGTCAGAGGGTCAGTGCTGAGGGTACAGGCACTGTCAAAGAGTCAGTGGTGGGGCAGTGGACACTTTCAGAGGGTCAATGCTCAGGAAGTGGGCACTGTCAGATGGTCAGTGCTGAGGGAGCAGGCACTGTCAAAGAGTCGGTGCTGAGGCAGTGGGCACTTTCGGAGGGTCAGTGCTCAGGAAGTGGGCATTCAGATGGTCAGTGCTGAGGGAGCAGGCACTGTCGGAGGCTCAGTGCTGGGGGTGTGGGTACTGTTGGACGGTCAGCGCTGAGGGTGGGGATGCTGTCAGAGGACCAGCACTGAGAAAGCTCTGCACTATTGGACGGTCAGTGCTAAGGAGAGGACACTGTCAGAGGGTCAGTGCTAAGGGAGACAGCACTGTTGGATGGTCAGTGCTGAGGGAGGGGATGCTGTCGGAGGGTCAGTGCTAAGGGAAACAGCACTGTTGGACGGTCAGTGCTGAGGGACGGGATGCTGTCGGAGGGTCAGTGCTCAGGGAGACAGCACTGTTGGATGGTCAGTGCTGAGGGAGGGGATGCTGTTGGAGGGTCAGCACTGAAGGAGGGAATGCTGTTGAAGGGTCGGTGCTAAGGGAGACAGCACTGTTGGACGGTTAGTGCTGAGGGCGCAGGCACTATCAGATGACCAGCGTTGGGAGAGCTCTCCACTGTCATAGGGTTAGTGCTGAGGGCGTAGTCACTGGACAGAACTGGCAGTGGAATGACGGGCCGAATGCTCTGACATTCGCTGAAACTCAATGACAAGGTGGGATCATTGGTCCTGTGTTGTAACCACTTTGCATCTTGACCTTTTTCCCCAGACTCCCGGTGGGCCTCTGTATGCCTCCTTGGAATTTGCTGCACTGGAGAAGAGGAAAAAAAAGGGAGGGCGCCGATGAAAATCTGGGTCTCTATCCGGGTGGGGGTCAGGATTTGCAATGGAAGCCACAGCCCTGTGGAAATCAGCCTGGAGCCCATGAAACTTCCAGCAAGCACTAAAGCTCTCCTTTCACCTTTACTAGTGTCTCACGGAGACCTTTTGAGGTCAGACATTGAAGTATTGTTGGCTTAATACTCAAAGCAATCATTAAGGACACAACAAGACAGACTTTCTACTTTGAGTTACTAACAACCTATTTCAGTCTTTTATTTTCCCAGCAGGTCCTCTAACTGCAGTTGCTTTTGCAAAATGCATGTGTAAATAAAATAAATTATTCTCTGGGAAGAAGGAAGCTCCAGAGCTCGGTCCCTTGTTTATAATTCTGCAGTGGGATGTGGTTATCGCTGGCTGGGCCGGTTCCCATTGCCCGTTCCCAATTTCCCAATTAAGAGCCAACCCCATTACTGTGGGTGGAAATGGGTACTGTAGATGCAATAGATTAGAGTCAAGGTTAGAGTGGTGCTGGAGAAGCACAGTATCAGGCAGCATCCGAGGAGCAGGAAAATCGACGTTTCGGGCAAAAGCCCTTCATCTGGAAGGCCTTCCTGCTCCTCGGATGCTGTCTGACCTGCTGTGCTTTTCCAGCACCACTCTAATCTTGGACCCCATTGCTGTGGGTCTGGAATCGAATGTAGGCAGATTTCCTTCCCTAAAGGATATTGAGGGAATACTTCCAAATAAACCTGTTGGACTATAACATGTTTTTTTTTAGCTAAAAGACATCAGCAGGGTTTTTTTAAATGACAAACGTGGTCACAAATTTTAAAAATCCAGTGATTTTTTAAAAACTGAATCCACACGTGGTGTGATGGGATTCGATCCCGTATCTCCCGCACAAAATCATACCAGACTCGAAACGTTAACTCGTTTCTCTCGCCACAAATGCTGCCACATCTGTTGAGTAGCTCCAGCTCATTCTGTTCCCATATTGTACAGAAGTGCAATGTGTGGTCAACGTTGCATCAATCAAAACATGTTCATGTGGCTCTTCCGTTGAAAGTTAGCTCAGGCTGCTACAGCAGGAGAGCTTTTGCATTGATGTAGAGGGGAAGGAATAAAGTTCAAAGCCTCTGCCTTGATTAAAGTGGGGGAAAAAAAACCGTCACGCGGCACCAGGTCATAGCACTTGGTCCACCCCAGTCCAACACCCATCTTAATGAAAGTGGTACAATGCCACCCTCTCGTGGTAGAATGGGGAAATGGCATGAGAGATTTAATAAGAGGGAGTGAAGCATCTCACAGCTTCCATCAACCAACAGTCATGCTTTGGGGATACCGATGTTGGACTGGGGCTGTGTAAAGTTAAAAATCACACAACACCAGGTTATAGTCCAACAGCACTAGCCTTCGGGGAATTGCTCCTTCACCTGATGCAGGAGCAGCGCTCCAAATGCTAGTGCTTCCAATTAAATCTGTTCAACGAACAGTGGGATCCGCACAGACACAGGCTCATTTTTTTAAAATATGAACTGGCAAATGCTTCGATAAAGGTTGAGGTCATTTTTCCTACCTCTAAAAAAGTTTTATAAATGTGTCGATATTGACAATCTGTTAAATAACTCAATACAATAAACATGCTTTTAAAATGTCAACATGATTCTGACTTCAGTGGTGGGTAAATTGTTGAAAGCGATGCTGAAAGATTTGATTTTATTTTCTTTTTTTCTTACTACTGTCTGCCAGCTGTAGTGCTTATTTTTCCCCCGCACTCAGGTCGTGAGTGTGCAGGTGTCAGACACGGTGAAAGACAAGTGTGTAAATCTTTATTTGTGTACCACCTCTTGGAAGAAAGGAAACACTCAAGTCTCAAAGGGCAATGCTGTGTGATCAAACAGTGAAGGGGAGGGGAGGGATTAAATCAACATAGAGTTGGAGGGGGAAATAATACACTCCACTCCCTGCGGCGCCCACCTCTCCCTGAACAACTCCAGGGTGTTGGTGGACACCGCGTGCTCCTTCTCCAGAGAAACCCAGGCTCTGATGTGACCGTGGAAGAGGGGCAGGCAGTCGGCCCTAACGACCCTCTCCACAGCCCTCTGCCTGGACTTGTTTATGGCCAGTTTGGCCAGGCCCGGGAGCCCCCAGGCCCACGAGCAGGTCCGACCCTTCCCGCTCTGCACCGGGTGCCCAAAGATGGGACTGAAGTGCAACCAAAACCAGAGGAGAAGTTTTCAGAGAGAATCAAAAGGGGAGTGCAAGCACCCACACCCAATATATACATGGTCCACGGACTCCACACCTGAGCATCCTCCAACTAGTGCGCTATGTCGGGTGCGAGCACCGCCATTTTAAAGAATAGATTTATATGCATTTGGAGGGGCAAGGATTGATTAGGGATAGTCAGCTTGGTTTTCTGCGAGGGAAATTGCATCTCACAAACTTGATTGAGTTGTTTGAGGAAGTTAAGAAGATTGATGAGGCAGAGCGGTAGACATTGTCTATGTGGACTTTAGTAAAGCCTTTGATGAGATTCCACATGGTAGACTAATTAGACTAAAGTCAAATGGGATTCAGAGTGAGCTAGCCAATTGGATACAAAATTGGCTTGATGGCAGGAGACAGAGAGTGGTGATGGAGAGTTGTTTTTCAGATTGGAGGCCTCTGACCAACAGAGTTCCACAGAGACCTGTGCTGGGTCCATTTTGTGTTTGTCATTTCTTTAAATGATTTAGATGAGAATATAGAAGACATGGTTGGTATGTTTGCAAATGAGACCAAGATTGGTGGTAGAGTGAACAGTGATGAGGTTTATCTAAGATTACACGATCTTGATCAATTGGACCAATGGGCTGAGGAGTGGAAATGAAGTTTAATTTTGATAAATTGCATTTCAGTAAACAAACAAGAGGAAGGGTTATGCAATTAATATTAGGGCCCTGGGTAGTGTTGTAGAACAGATAGACTGAGGGGTTCGGGACATGATTCTTCAAAGTTTGTGTCACATGTAGCACACTTGCCTTCATTACTTCAGATCTTTGAGTATAGGAGTTGGGACGTCCTGTTGATGTTGTACAGGACATTGGTGAGAACTCTTCTGGAGTACTGCATCCAGTTCTGTTCTCCCTGTTATGGGAAAGATATTATTAAGTTGGAGAGTGTTCAGAAGAGATTCACTGGGAAGTCGCTGTGACTGGAGAGTGGGGCATCTTTCACTGTAAGGTAGAACATTGAGAGATGATGTTGTAGGGGTTTATAAAGTCATAAGGGTATAAATAAGGTGAATAGTAGATGTCCCTTACTTAGGAGGAGGGATTTCAAGACTGAGGTGTTACTTTTAAGATAAGAGAAGAAAGATTTTAAGAAGACATTTATTTTTGTACAGTCAGTAGTTTGCTTGTGGAATGAACTTCCAGAGGGAGTGGTGAATGTGGGTACAGTTAGAATGTTTAAAAGATATTTGGATAAGTACATGAATAGGAAAGGTTTGGAGGGATACGGGCCAAGTGCAAGCCGGTGAGACCAGTTTAGTTTGGGATTATGCTTGGCGTGGACTGGTTGTACTGAAGGATCTTTTTCCATGCTCTTTGACTTTATAATCAATGCTGTCACACTTACACACAGTAATACACATTCACTCACACATATATACACACACTCAAATACACTCTTACACATTCTCACATGGTTATTGATACACACAGGCCTTACTCAGAAATTCTTTCTTCCAGAGATAAAAATCACACAACGCCAGGTTATAGTCCAACAGGTTTAATCGGAGCAAGCTTTCGGAGAGCTGCTCCTTCATCAGGTGATAGTGGAGGACACAATTCTAAGGAACAGAATTTATAGCAAAAGTTTACAATGTGACGTAACAGAAATTATACATTGAAAAATACCTTGATTGTCTGTTGAATCTTTCATCTGTTCCAATGCCATGATGGTTTCACTTCTTTCATGTGTAAATCACAAAACCTTTTTAAAAAGTTGCTGTAATAATGGGCATTAGCTAGACAATATGTTGAAGGTGTTGGCCCCCTGTGTTCTCTGTCTATGCCACAGTGTTTAGATTGATTCTAATCTAAAAAGTGAGAAAACAGAGTTTTACATGATTCCATGCAGTTTTTGAGCTCAGAGTTTTCATGAATTCATGCAGTTTTTGAGCAAAGTGCAATGTAACTCTGCAAGTACAAATTCACCCCACAAAATATATATGGGTCTTTGTCTGTGTGTGCATGTCTGGGGTGGGGGGTTGTGAGTGTCTGTGAGAGAGAGTGCATATGTGTGTGCAAGAGTGTAGAGTGGTCTAAGTCTCTGAGAGGATGGCTGTGTGAGTGTGTGTGTGTGTGTGTCTGTGTGTGTGTCTGTGTATATGTGTGTCCGTGTGTATGTGTGTGTATAGGAGAGCCTGTGTGTGTGTCTTTGCAGAGTTACATTGGACTCTGCTCAAAAACTGCATGAATTCATGTAAAACTCTGTTTTCTCACTTTGTAGATTAGAATCAATCTAAACATCATGGCATAGACAGAGAACACGGCCGGGGGGGGGGGGGGGGGGGGGAGGGGGCTAACACCTTCAACATATTGTTTAGCTAATGCCCCATTGTTACAGCAACTTTTTTAAAAGGTTTTGTGATTTACACATGAAAGATATGAAACCATCATCGTATTCGAACAGATGAAAGATTCAACAGACAATCAAGGTAGTTTTCAATGTATAATTTCAGTTACATCACACTGTAAACCTTTGCTCTAAATTCTGTGCCTTATAATTGTGTACTCCACAACCACCTGATGAAGGAGCAGCGCTCCGAAAGCTAGTGCTTCCAATTAAACCTATTGGACTATAACCTGGTGTTGTGTGATTTTAAACTTTGTACACCCCAGTCCAACACCGGCATCTCCAAATCATTCTTTCATCGACACTCTCTTCCACACTCACCTATTTTCTCATGCATACTACCATCTCTCTCACATACACTGACACACATTCTGTCACAGTCACATGTATTTTCTCTCATGGACATCGAGACACACTCTCAGACATGTAGATCTTCAACCCGCCGCGGGGTGGCGCTGTGACTGGTGTACATCCTCATCCTCACCATTAGGTGGAGGTGTCGAGTAAGCTGCCGTTTCCAGGTTTAGTCCTCCGAGCCTGCTGGTGGCGCTACCGCAGGATGGTGTGGAGCCACCACCCTTTGCAGATGGTTTTCCACTGGAATGGGCACAACAAGCCAAGTTTTGGTTTTTTTTCTCAACTGTTTACGTTAAAAAACAAACAGTATTCTAGCAAATCTTCTTCCATCTTGGAAACGAAGGAAAAAGTTGCCAATCACAAACTGCAAATTTCATTGAATGTCAATTCGAGTATCTTTCGAAAAGACCAAGATGCTGCAATGGCTGAGTCCAGTGAACGATTGCAGTGGTAACAGTGTAATTGCAATTGGATGGCACCACCAGACAAGTACCCCCCTGCCCTTCTCAGCCTTCCACAAGTTACTGGTTCCTCTACATCTTGGTCCACTGTTCCTCCACTGCCCACACCACCTTCCCAAGTAACTGCAGGAGGTGTTAATATCGACCTGTTTACTTCCTCCACCTTCACTTTTCAACCCTCTCGAACATACTTTCCAGCTGTACCAGCAGTCCAATGTACTGTATTCACTGCTCACAATGTGGTCTCCTCTACATTAGGGAGACAAAACGTAGTTTGGGTGTTGCGTTGCAGAACACCTGTACTCTGTCTGAAACAAAATGACCCTGTTACCTATCACTGGCCAACATCGCTAACTTAGGCCTACTTACAGCGCTCCAGGGAAGCTCAGTGCAAATTGGACGACCAGCACCTCATTTTCCACTTGGCCGCCTTCTGGGCTCAATCTCAAGTTCAATAATTTCAGGGCTTGAGTGCTTTCTCTGAAATCTTTACCCCAACCTCCCCACACATCAAGCTTGGTCACCGCGTGAGCGGATACCAGAAAAAAAATCTGTTGTCAGCCACTAATTGTCTCCATTTTAGCTTATTGATTCACCCAAGCTGATCTTTATCCATTCTATTAGATTCCCTACAGTGTGGAAACAGGCTCTTCGGCCCAACAAGGTAAAAACAAGGACTGCAAATGCTGGAAACCAGTGTCTAGATTAGACTGGTGCTGGAAAAGCACAGCAGGTCAGGCAGTATCCGAGGAGCAGGAAAATCGGTGTTTTGGGCAAAAGGCCTTTATCAGGAATAGAGCCCCTTCGGCCCAACAAGTCCACACCGACCCTTTGAAGAATACCCCACCTGGACCCATTTCCCTCTGACTAATGTATACACACCATAGTGTTAGGTACATTATGGGCAATTTAGCAGGGCCAATTCAGCTGACCTGCACATCGTTGGACAGTGGGAGGAAACCCACACAGACACAGGGAGAATGTGCAAACTCCACACAGACAGTCACCAGCAGCTAGAATTGAACCTGGGACCCTGGTGCTGTGAGGCAGCAGTGCTAACCATTGAGCCACCATGCCACCCCTACATGTTTGCAGCCTGGCTTCCAGCTCCGTCTCTGAGCCTAAGGTTCCTTCAGCATGGAAACAGGCCCTTCAGCCCAACAAATCCATACTGACCCTTCCAAAGAGTAGCCCACACAGACCCATTCCCCATCCTATATTTACCCCTGACTAATGCACCCAACACTATGGGCAATTTAGCACAGCCAATTCACCTGCCCAACACATCTTTGGTTTGTGGGAGGAAACCGGAGCACCCGGAGGAAACCCACGCAGACACGGGGGAGGGGGGGGGGGTGAATGTAGAACTCCACACAGATAGTCACACGAGGTTGGGATCAAACCCAGGTCCCAATCGCTGTGAGGCAGCCATGCTAACCACTGAGCCACCATGCCTCCAACGCTCTTGTTGGCCCAACCTTTTTTTTTTCTCTCTCTGGGCTCCACCTACTGTTTCCTTCCCTCCCCATTACCCCACCCAATCCTCAGCATGTACACACCGACCTTCTCATGGCTACAATCAGTCCTGAACAAGGGGCACTGCACCACTGCTCTCACTGCTCTCTCCACAGATGCTGTCAGACCTGCTGAGTTACAGAATCATAGACTCATAGAGACGTACAGCACAGAAACAGACCCTTCGGTCCAACTCGTCCATGCTGACCCGATATCCCAACCCAATCTAGTCCATATCCCTCCAAACCCTTCCTATTCACATACCCATCCAAATGCCTCTTAAATGTTGCCATTGTACCAGCCTCCACCACTTCCTCTGGCAGCTCATTCCATACACGTACCACCCTCTGTGTGAAAACGTTGCCCCTTAGGTCTCTTTTATATCTTTCCTCTCTCACCCTAAAACTACGCCCTCTAGTTCTGGACTCCCTCCCTTTCCTCAGGGGAAAAGACTTTGTCTATTAACCATATCCATGCCCCTCATGATTTTGTAAACCTCTATGAGGTCACCCCTCAGCCTCCCCCCGCACCAGGGAAAACAGCCCCAGCCTATAGCTTAAATCCTCCAACCCTGGCAACATCCTTGTAAATCTTTTCTTACCCCTTCCAAGTTTCCCAACATTTTTCCGATAGGAAGGAGACCAGAATTGCAAGCAATATTCCAATAGTGGCCTGACCAATGTCCTGTACAGCCACAACATGACCTCCACAACTCCTGTACTCAATACTATGACTAATAAAGATTAGATAAGATTCCCCACAGCATGGAACAGGCCCTTCAGCCCAACGGTCCTCCAAAAAGTAACCCTGCCAGACCCATTCCCTCTGACTAATGTACCTAACACTATGGGCAAGTTTGCATGGTTAACCCACCGAACTTGCACATCTTTGGAACGAAACCAGAGCACCCAGAGGAAACCCACACAGATATGGGGACAATGTGCAAACTCCGCACAGGCAACCACCCAAGGATGGAATCGAACCCGAGTCTCTGGCACAGTGAGGCTGCAATGCTAACCACTGAGCCACCATGCCACCCGTGGGAGGTAAGCATACCAAACGCCTTCTTCACTTCCTCCGGTGATTTCTGTTTGGTAATGGTGGACAGATTTTTTCGGGAAAAGATGGCGGATTTCAGTGAGCCCCAAGCAGCTTACAGTGTTGTTGTGGCGTATGTGCATGACCTGGCAAATGGAATTCAAGACATGATAATACTTACTCAGCCAGGTAACGGAGAGTAAACTTAGAATATAAGTGCAGGAGTAGGCCATTTGGTCCTTCAGGCCTGTACCTAGGACAAGCAATATGGGGAACACAGAGGCATTTGGAAGGTAAGGGACGTTGGAGCAAGTGCCCAGCGCTCAGCAGGTCGGGACAGTAAGATACAAAGCACAAGAGGAGGGGGTTTATGTGGCAACGGGCAGTACCATGAGTTAGGACGCTACCAGAGCACTGTGCACTTTCTGTCACTTCATCACGAGACTGTGCGAGAGAGAGAATTTACAAGGATGTTGCCAGGTCAGGAAAAATGGAGCACAAGGACACGTGCGCCCACGTGGGCACTGACTTCAAAAAAATCAAAGCAACGAACCATTCCTCAAAGTTACATGTTTAATACCGGTTAATTCCATCCACGAGTCCATTCTTCCTGGCCAAAGGAGGAAATGACAGTCAACATTGGCTGCATGCCCTCCATTTGGATGGCCACTGTATCGTCTTGACCAATCCTCATTGCCGAAATAAGGAACATGGGCGTCGGAGACCAATCAGAAAGAGGAACAGGTGGGAATGTGGTTGACCTGGCGGTGTAGAAAGTCAGGTGACTTGCCAGGGATGCAAAGCAGCTTTGAGGTGGCCATCAACTGATCCCATTCCATTTGAGTGCAAGACCATTATTCTAATTTGATTGTCGGAAGTCATTCTGAGTCAGGGTAGTGAGGGGCTCAGAGGGGAAGTTGCTGGTGTTCCATTATTCTGAAACCCCTTTGTCCTCTAAACGGCAGAGGTCACGGTTTGGAAGATGCTGTCTACAAGAGCCTTGGCGAGTTGCTGCAGTGCACCTTCTAGACGGTACCCACTGCTACGACTGAGCGTCGGTGGTGGAGGGAGTCGATGTGGTGCCAATCAAGTCTGCTTTGTCCTGGATGGTGTTGAGCTTCTCAAATGTTGTTGGAGCTGCTCCCGTCCAGGGCAAGCCAGGGAGTATGCCACCAAGCTCTTGACTTGTGCTTGTGGGTGGTGGGCCAGGTTTTGGGGGTGAGATACTCACCTCTGGCCCAGCTCTTGTAGCCACTGTGTTTTATAGGGCAGTCCATGGTCAATGATAAACACCAGGGTGTTTGAGCTTTGGGCACTCAGTGATGGTGATACCATTGAACATCAAGGGATGATGGCTAGTTTCTTGGAGATGGTCATTACAGAGCAATTGCTAGTTCCCACTTGTTGGCACAAGCTGGATATTGCCCAGGTCTTGCTGCATAGACACATGCTAACCTATAAATTACTGGTAGGTCACTCATCCCCTGATTTTCCAACATTCTCCCAAGAGAGGTAACCTTCTGCTCACCTCCATCCACTCAACACCCTCAAGATCTTATACATTTCCATTAAGTCACCACCAACCCATCACACACCATAGTAAACTAGTCCCACCTGCCTCCTCCTGACCTATATCCCTCCAAACCTTCCCTGTTCATGTACTTATCCCAATGTCTTTCAAACATTTTACCTGTACCAGCATCCATCACTTCCTCTGGCAGCTCATTCCACACACTTACACGAACCACTCTCCATATTTAAAAAAAAGTTGTCCCTCATGTCCTTTTTAAATCTTTCCCCGCTCACCTTAAAAATATGCCAGCTAGTTTTAAGCTCCTCCCTCCTAGGGAAAGCTCCCTCATCATTCGCCTTATCCACGCCCCTCGTGATTTTATAAAGGTCTCCCCTCGACCTCCAGTGAAAAATGCCCCAGTCTGTTTTTATGTCTCACATCTTCCCTTCACAGAACCATGCTGAGTTAATCTTTTCCAAAGCCTCTCCAAATTAATAACATCCTTCCTAGAACGGGGTAAAGCTCCAGGGGATACAAGGCGAGTTTATCCAATCTGTTGTCATAAGACAAGCTGCCCATCCCTGGTATCAGTCAGGTGAATGTTCTCTGAACTACCTTACAGATTTTCTTAAATAAGGAAGCCAATTCGGTGCGTCAGATGATGTCTCATCTGTATAAAGTGAAGCCTAACCCCATTGGTTTTCCCCTTACAATAAACCACATTAGATTAGCTTCCCTCATAAGTCATGCACTTGACTACCCAGCTCTCTTGCAAACCTCTCATCGTTTTGATAAGTCCCTTCTAGTTAAAGAATTCTTCCAGCCGAGTTCACATTTCCCCCAAAACGCTACTCCGCTTACCTCACCTTTGCCCACTTAACCAGTCTCTCTCTCTCCCTTGTTGCCAACAAGTACCAAACTGGGGCCTAGACATTCGAACAAGTTCAAAGCCTGTGGCACACATCCCTACCCACCAGAAATTGGGCATTTGCGCTTTCCGTTGCTTTCTGAGCCAGCCAACCTTCAATCGATTGTGGTAACCTCTTCCTGTTCTTTTGGAAGACAGTCCAAGGTTAGGTGCCCTGGAGGTGACGAAACCTTTGGGCATTCAGTGACGGTGATACCATTGAATATCAAGGGACGATGGCTTGTTGGAGATGGTCATTTCAGGGCAACTGCAAGGCGCAGATGTTATTTGCCACTTGTTGGCACAAGATATTTTCCAGGTCATGCCAGACTGTGGTAACCTCTTCCTGTTCTTCCAGAAGACAGTCCAAGGTTAGGTGCCCTGAAGATGCTTAAACCTTGCCTCTTTTCACCATCTGCCAGTCACTCCATTATACCCTGACGAGACAGTCAGCCCTTAATCCTTAGGTTAACACAATATAAGGAACTGGGTTGGATACAACGTTCAATCAGGCAATCCCTACAAATATTGCGTTCAAAAGCGAGCCGGAGTTTAACCGCTCCAGAAAACTTTCAGATACGCAGTTTAATGGCATTAGAGAGTGCAGTAAGTAGAAGATAGTTGTGTGCGTTATTAAGTGGGGGAGCACCCCAGTCAGAAAAGCACACAGGTGCCCTGTGCACCCACCCTGTGGCATCACTTTCCATCCCGGTGTGCCACGCCTCACCCACCGCTAGGGGGCACCTCAGAGGGAGGTTGGTGGTGCCTGGTGGATTCCTCTCCCTGACGCGGGTGGGGGCTGAGGGGGCAGCAAGGTGACAGGAAATTGCAGCTGTTGACCGGCTCTCTTTGTCCTCCTTACCCAGAGCCATGGACACGTCGTCCCAGCCGCTGGTCAGCTGGCGATCATGTTAAACGAGGGCGGAGATTTGCCTCAGCGGGTTTTTGAAGTGGCGACTTGGGGGGGATGGAGGGAGCGATAAGTGGCGAGAGTGTGCGACTAACTTATAGATGCCATTCTGCCCCAAGGGCCTGTGCCAGCCCTTCCACCACCGCAGGCATCCCACAGTCCCCTCGTCCAGTGCTCCAGGTGGGCATTCCACTATCGCTCAATGCCCAAGGGAGCAGGAGGGCTGGGGTAAGGGCAGTGCCAGTGGGAGGGCAAAAGCCCAGAGGAAGGAGGAAGCCCGACAAATTGTCCGGTGGGGGGGAGGAGAGGGTGCGCTAGCTTGGTCAGAGAAGGATCGAATCCCATCAATGCCGGTGGGGAGGCACGATGCCAGGAATGGTGGACAGGGTTTGAGTTGGCAGAAGCAGGGAGGGGTGAGGGCAGCGTGGGATGGGGGTGGTGCGAATACGAGGCGTGTCACTCCCAATTCTGCTTGAAGCGACCGAGGACATGGCTCTGCAGAAACGGGGAGGATTGTGGAGCCCAGAGCAAGTGCAGGACGAAGGCGCCAATGACCAGGCAGTTGAGGATGACAGAGAACAGCACCACCCCCAGGGTGCCCACCAGGGATGGGAGCGGCGTGTGGGCGAGCAGCCAGGTGTGACGGCCCGACATATCCAGGACTATGGCCTCCAGTTG